>NC_079492.1:18094197-18394197 GCF_020520425.1 Spinacia oleracea | reverse complement strand
GCCAACACTTACCACTTAACAGTGGATAAGAGTTTCCATGTGCCGGCCGAGTGGTTGCCGCACATTAGCCAGTTTCGGAACGAGGCCTTTCTAGCGGCCGTAGGCTTAGGATATTCCATGACTCGAGGTTGTATGCCAATTTATGTGCCGTTCTGCGTTGGTCTATTCATTTTTTCTAACTTTGGATTTCTTTTGTTCACAGAGGAAGGAATGAGCAAGCTATCGGCGGCGGATATTGGGAAGGGCGATATGACCGACTGGATGGCGGACATCTATGAGGCCAAGATGCAGAAAGCCAAGGCCGAGTTGGAGGAGAAGGTGAGTATTCTCTTGGGTTGTCGTTTTTTTTTTTTTTTTTTTTTTCTTTTTTGCAAGTTAAACTTCTCCCGTCCAGCGTCTATAGTGGACGTCTTTTTAGTGACGAGCCGATATCCTGATATCTGACCCGTGTTTGCTAAGGTAGGCCTCGTCACTTTTTATTGACGGGCCCCTTAGTTAGCGTTTTTTCAAGTGACTCGTGATTGATAGGGTACGCCTCGTCATTTTTGGGACGGGCGTCCTTTTTAATGACGAGCCACTTTTCTGCGTTTGACTTGCCCTTGATAAGGTACGCCTCGTCATTTTTAAGACGGGCGTCCTTTTTAATGGCGAGCCACTATTTATTGAGTGACTTGTGATTGATAAGGTACGCCTCGTCATTTTTAAGACGGGCGTCCTTTTTAATGACGAGCCACTATCTTGTGAGTGACTTGTGATTGATAAGGTACGCCTCGTCATTTTTAAGACGGGCGTCCTTTTTAATGACGAGCCACTATCTTGTGAGTGACTTGTGATTGATAAGGTACGCCTCGTCATTTTTAAGACGGGCGTCCTTTTTAATGACGAGCCACTATTTGTGAGTGACTTGTGATTGATAAGGTACGCCTCGTCATTTTTAAGACGGGCGTCCTTTTTAATGACGAGCCACTATCTTGTGAGTGACTTGTGATTGATAAGGTACGCCTCGTCATTTTTAAGACGGGCGTCCTTTTTAATGACGAGCCACTATCTTGTGAGTGACTTGTGATTGATAAGGTACGCCTCGTCATTTTTAAAACGGGCGTCCTTTTTAATGACGAGCCACTATCTTGTGAGTGACTTGTGATTGATAAGGTACGCCTCGTCATTTTTAAAACGGGCGTCCTTTTTAATGACGAGCCACTATCTTGTGAGTGTCTCGCGATTGATAAGGTACGCCTCGTCATTTTTAAGACGGGCGTCCTTTTTAATGACGAGCCACTATCTTGTGAGTGTCTCGCGATTGATAAGGTACGCCTCGTCATTTTTAAGACGGGCGTCCTTTTTAATGACGAGCCACTATCTTGTGAGTGGCTTGTGATCGATGAGGTACGCCTCGTCATTTTGAAGACGGGCGTCCTTTTAAATGACGAGCCACTACATGGTGAGTGACTTGCGATAGATGACGAGGCCTAATATTTGACTGTCCTTCTTTTTTAGCAAGCTAAGGACGCGGCTAGGGCGTCAGGGAAGAAGAAGGGGACGACTCTGTCCCAGCTGAAGAAGAGAGCTGTGCCGGCTGGCTCGGAGACTCCGAGTACCTTCAAGAAGCCAAAACCTCTACCTCGCCGTCTCGTGAAGAAAGACGAGTCGAAGGTTGCTGAGGGGGGATGCCCTGATGACGAAGAGATGGGCGTGGACAAGCCGTCTCTGGTGGTGGACTTGGTGGAGGACCCTCTTTCGGGAATCCCGGCCGACGTCCGCTCTCAGATACCGGCGGAGGTGGCCCGCCGAGCTAGGTCTTCGGGCGGTAAGTATTATTCGAACGTCGTTCAGACGTATCGAGCCTCCTCTGGCAGTTCTTCTTACTCTCCGCGTCATCCTAAGGCCATTGTTTTTCCTATAGCCAAAGACAAAGGGAAGGATGCAGCTGCTGCCGAGGATGAGAACGTACCTGCTACTCCACACTATTCGTCAAAGGATAGGGTGGCTATATGCCGCAAGGTTTTTAAGGCCGTCCCCGCTGAGTATGTTGCTTCTCTTCCTGGCCGCAAGACTGACGCCCAGTTTGGTGCGATCCAGGCCACTCTTCTCGACGTAAGTCTATTTCCAACTTGCTTGTACTTGTCTTCCCTTTTAGAGTCATTTACTAATATGTAGCTTCTTCTGCAGTTGTTCTGCCGCATGGAATTCTGCAAGAGCTGGAAGGCCCGCACTGCTGAGGAGCTCAAAGCTCAGGTGGCTGAGTCCACCCACCATGGTGACTATGCGTTCAAGTCCATTGAAGAGGTCCGCCTGCAGATGCAGACGACCATAGACCTTCAAGCGAAGGAGGTGGCTGCGTTGAGATCTGACAAGGCCGAGCTGCTTAAGAAGATCTTGGCGCAGGACAAGGACATGGTGGCAATGGTCGAGGAAGCCAAGACAGCGGCGGCGGAAATACGGGCGCTTCAGGACCAGTTGCGGGAGTACCCTCAGGTCAAAGAGGCGGCTGAGGAAGCCGAGCATCTTCGTGGGGAGCTAGAGACGGCCAGATCGCAAGTTCGCACCTTGCGTGAGCGTCTTCTGGAATCCTATGATCAGGGGGAACAAGCGACCAAGGACGCTGTTAAGCACGCCTGGGAGAGCCACATGTCAGAGTATGATCTTGGGTGGTTCCAGCGGCGAATGGAGCACAGTGCCGCTGTGTTGGCTGCTGAACGTCTTGGTCAGCCGCCCCCTGAGTTTGTATCATCTGATGACGAGGACGATGCGGCCGCCCCCTGATTTGCTTCCTTTCCTATTTTTTAAAAAATTTTATTCAAGCGTTCCAGTGCCTAAGGGCAAAAACAATTATGTTGTAAAGTTTTGGCGCTGATGGCGTCTGTATCATTGTGCCTGCTGAGCACACAACAATTCTCTTTCTTTTTCCTGGTCAGGAATTCTGAGCTACTTTCACACGCCTTTCTACGGGCGTTGTTTTATAAGTAAATAGGTTTTTTGATGTTTCTCCTATCTCGCATTTACTTGCTCTTCATAATTTGATTATTCCTTGATCAATAGGCTTAATAGGCTTAATCAATAGGTATGATTGCCAAGGTGCATCCGAGAGTACACTAGGCATGTTAATGCCGCAGGCAACTGAGTAGGCGCTAGGCCCTACTTTGGTCGTCACTTTCTTTGGCGAGCGTGTCTATAACGATATTGATTGGCGCAAGTCAATCAATAGGTATGATTGCCGCTAGACATGCTCGTCAAATGGACTGGCCGGCCAAACATTCGTGCCGCCGCGCTTTTTAGCAAGCAACCTTTGTTTCAAAGTTTCGAAGTTATACAATTAGGCTTTGTTTCGAAGTTAATCGTGCCGCTGAACTTTTGAGCGGACAACCTTTGTTTCCAAGTGTTTGGTGCCGCTGGCAACTGAGCATGCGCTAGGCCCTACTTTGGTCGTCACTTTCTTTGGCGAGCGTGTCTATAACGATATTGATTGACGCAAGTCAATCAATAGGTATGATTGCCGCTAGACATGCTCGTCAAACGGACTGGCCGGCCAAACATTCGTGCCGCCGCGCTTTTTAGCAAACACCCTATGCTTCAAAGTTTGTTCATGCCGCTGGGCTTTTGAGCGAACAACCTATGTTTCAAAGTTGATTGCCGCTGGGCTTTTGAGCGAACAACCTATGTTTCAAAGTTGTTCATGCCGCTGGGCTTTTGAGCGAACAACCTATGTTTCAAAGTTGTTCATGCCGCTGGGCTTTTGAGCGAACAACCTATGTTTCAAAGTTGTTCATGCCGCTGGCACGTATTATGCTGTACTGGTCGGCCAGCGGCTTGCTTATATTAGGAGGGTAGTTGGATAGGTGATCAGCCTACAACTTGGTGCTAATCTGGGCCACTACTTAGGCTTCAAACAATTAGTCTTGCTGAGTTTTTGCTAATCTGGGCCACTTCTCAGGCCGTCATACAATTAGGCTTTGGTTATGCATTGGAGTGTATATGTTTATATTCATTGTGCGAACAATAAATATTACGAAACAAATAGAGTAGTATTATTTATAACTTTGCAAGGCGAATTTAGCCGGTTACAAAAGTAATTACTACCCTACTATGACCATTAGAGGCCGCCCCTTGGGCAATGGATCGTGGTAAGTAAGACAAGGCTTAGCACATATCTTAGAAGAAATATTTCTTGAGGTTGTCGGCATTCCAAGTGCGTGAAATAGGGCGGCCTTGCATGTCTTGAATGCGGTAGGTTCCATCTCTAACTTCATCATAGATCTCGTAAGGTCCCTCCCAAGCGGGCGTCAGCTTACCTTGTTCATTTGCTCGTCCTGTGGACTCCATTTTTCTGAGGACAAAATCTCCCACTTTGAGCACTCTATTAGAGACTCTCTTGTTGTATTCTCTTGCCATCCTTATCTTGTACAGCTGTTGCCTGAGCGCTGCATTTCCTCTAACCTCGGGCAGAAAGTCCAAGGCTGCTTTCATTGTCTCCCAGTTAGCATTTTCGTCATACAGCATGACTCTCAACGTTGGCTCACACATTTCTATGGGTAGGACAGCCTCGGCGCCATAGGCTAGCAGGAAGGGCGTTTCACCGGTTGAATTCTTAGCCGTGGTGCGGATGGACCATAAGACATTTGGCAGCTCATCAGCCCATAGACCTTTGGCTTCGTCAAGCTTCTTTTTAATTCCTTCAGAGATAATTTTGTTGAACGCCTCAACCTGACCATTGGCTTGGGGTCGTCCGACTGATGCAAAACAGGTGTGTATACCGTGATCTGCCAGCCACTCTTTCAGCTTAGGCGTCTCAAACTGGGGCCCATTATCGAAGACTATAGCCTGTGGAATCCCAAAGCGAGTCATGATGTTCTTCCAAATGAATGCTCTCACATCAGCAGTTTTTATGTTTTTGAGCGCTTCTGCCTCCACCCATTTGGTGAAGTAATCTACGGCAACGATGACATAACGCCTTCCTCCTGGTGCGGTCGTGAATGGGCCTAGGAGATCCATCCCCCATTTAGCAAATGGAATTGGGCTTATAATGGGCGTCAGAACTCGTGCCGGTTGATGTATTAGGTGAGAAAAGCGCTGACATTTGTCACACTTCTTGACCAGTGAGATTGCGTCCTCCTTAAGGGTCGGCCAGTAATAGCCGGTTCGAAGTGCCTTTTCAGCCAAAGCCCTTCCACCAATATGCGAGCTGCACAACCCCTGATGAAGGTCTTCTAAAATTTCCTGCCCCTTCTCAGGTGTTACACATCTTAACAAAGGACGGGAGTAGGCCTTTTTGTAGAGGGTGCCGTTCCACATTTCAAACCAAGAACATTTCTTTTGAAGTTTTGCCGCTTCCCTTGAGTCTTCGGGCAAGACTCCATTCATTTTGAAGTTTACTATGTCATCCATCCATGTGGACGTTCTGTCAAGAGTTTCCACTTCCATTTGCTCAACACTTTTGTGCTCTTTTACCTCCCAGAACACGTGCCGAGGGGTATCACAAGACGCGGAACTTGCCAACTTTGACAGGGCATCAGCTTGGTTATTTTCCGAGCGAGGGACTTGCCTTACTTCAAAACTTTTCAGTGGCTCTACTTCCTGATGGACGGCCTGCATGTATTTGACCATAGTCGGATCCCTAGCTTCGTAGGTCCCATTAACTTGGCTCACAATCAGTTGGGAGTCAGATAGTGCTACAATCTCCTCGGCGCCTGCCGCCTTACACATTTTAATGCCACAAAGCAGGGCTTCATATTCGGCTTCATTATTTGACGCCTGGAAGTTAAATCGCATAGCATATTCAAAAGTATCTCCTTCTGGGGAGTGACAGATTATCCCTGCTCCACATCCATTCTGTGTGGATGAGCCGTCCACATACACTGTCCACACTGTGCTTGTATTCTTGGCAAAGTCTGGCCTCGTCATTTCAACAATGAAGTCGGCACATGCCTGCCCCTTGACAGCTTTCCTCGGCTCATAGGTGATATCAAAGGCGTTCAGCTCTATTGCCCAATTCAGCATTCGTCCTGACGCCTCCAGCTTTGTGAAGGGCAGTTTGAGCGGCTGATCGGTGTAGATCACAATTTTGTGAGCTAAGAAATAAGGACGGAGCTTTTTGCTGGCCATGAACAGAGCTAAGCCAAACTTTTCCACTGTAGGATATCTAACTTCAGCATTTTGAAGAACATGACTGACAAAGTATACCGGCATCTGTATTCCCTCCCTCTCTGTCAGTAGAACGGCACTCAACGAGTGCTCGGACACGGCGAGATACATGTACAAAGTCTCTCCTAGCAAGGGACTAACAAGACGAGGCAAGGTGTGTAAGTGCTCCTTTAATCTGACCAATGCCGCCTCGGCCTCGTCCGACCATTCAAACTTGGCCTTCTTTCTGACAGATCTAAAAAAGTAGTGGCACTTGTCTCCAGCCCTGGAAAGGAATCTGCCCAGGGCGGCCAAGCAACCTGTGAGCCGCTGGACCTCCTTCACTGTCTTTGGTGAGCTCATATCAATTACTGCCTGGATTTTGTCTGGGTTAGCTTCAATTCCTCTTTCATCAATCAAGAAACCTAAGAATTTGCCTGCCGTCACCCCGAACACACACTTCTTAGGATTCAACCTCATGTTGTAAGCTCGAATAGTCTCAAATGTCTCTCTGAGATCAGTTATATGCGCCGCCCTCAGCTTACTTTTTACGATCATATCGTCAATGTAAGCTTCAATATTCCTGCCGAGCTGCTTAATGAACACAGTGTTAATAAGACGCTGAAAAGTGGCCGGTGCATTTTTTAACCCAAACGGCATCACCTTCTAGCAGTAAAGGCCTTGTTCAGTAACAAATGACGTTTTCTCCTGGTCGTCAGGCCACAACGGAATCTGGTGAAACCCTGAGTAGGCATCCATAAAGCTCATCATGGCATGCCCCGCTGTAGAGTCGACGAGCCGGTCAATCTTTGGCAATGGGAAACTGTCCTTTGGACATGCCCTATTGAGGTTGGTGTAATCAACACACATTCTCCAGGTACCATTAGGTTTTTTGACGAGGACCACATTAGCAACCCAGTCGGGGTACTGACTAGGCCTGACGAACCCAGCCTCCATCAACTTCTGTATTTCCGCGGCTGCCGCCTGATTTCTATCTTCCCCATGGTTCCTTTTCTTCTGACGAACCGGTTTAACGGTTGGGTCCACATTCAGCTTATGGACGGCCACAGCAGGGTCAATACCCGGCATTTCGTCCACCGTGAAAGCAAAGATATCTTCAAATTCTCTCAAAAGGTGGACCAATTCTGCCGCCAGCGGGTCGTCAGGAGAAATCCCGATGGGCACTACTCTGTCAGGTTTGTCTGTGTTTAAAACCACATTGAAATGGGCCCCAACAGGCTCTGGGCGTCTCTCTTCCATGTGCCCTGCTGAGATAGTTAATGTTTCTTTGACGACCTTGGGTTGCGTGTCGCCACATTTTCGTTTGTTGCTCGACGTCCCTTTCTCTTCACCCGTCCCCCATGCTTCTGGACTCAAGGTGGTTAGGTAGCAATCTCTAGCTTGTTGCTGGTCACCATGTATAGTGCTGACGCTCCCATCGTCACAAATGATCTTAAGAAGCATCAGATGAGTCACAATGACAGCCTTTGCCCTGTTCAACGTGGGACGCCCCAAGATGATGTTATATGCCGTCAGATCTTTCACTATGAGAAAACGGACATCCATTTGCCGAGATTCCTTTTTATTTCCCATCCTCAGAGGAAGGGTAATTATGCCGACTGGGTGGATGACACTACCTCCGAAGCCTATAATGGGATAGTGGATTTTCTCAATTTTTGAGGGATCATGTTGCAGCCGATTCAAGCACTCTAGACTAATTATGTCCGACGAACTTCCTGTATCAACCAAAATACGCCTAACCCTTAGGTTAGCTACTTTTAACTCAATTACCAAAGGATCGTCATGCGGGGTGGAGATTTTCCCACGGTCGGCCTCGCCGATTTCAACTTTTGGAAACGGGTCAACTGTGGCCTTGCCGGACAGCATCACTTGTCCCAGTCGCTTGGCATAATCCTTCTGGCCCCTCATGGTCGGCCCGCCGGCGGCCAATCCTCCTGAGATGACTGCCACGCACTCCGGGTCGGTACGATTCCCATCTTCCTCCGAGGGGGGGGATTTGTTTTTCTTGTAGAAGGGTTTGCCAGAACCTCCCGTGTTCCTGCTGATATAACTTTTTAAGAACCCCTTGGTGGCTAGGCCATCCAATGCCCTTTTCAAGCTCTTACATTCATTGGTGTCATGCCCAATGTCACTGTGAAAGTGACAGTACAGTTTGGGGTCCCTACTTTCTGGTGGTGACTTCATGGGAAATGGACGATCAATGTCATATTTGGACCCGACGTCCATCAGGATTGTGTACATGTCTGTGTTATACTCGAAACGCTCCCGATCATAAGTTCTGGGCCGTTTCTGACCTGCCGCTCCGGGGGCCCTGTCTGATTCTTTTGCAATAGCCCACGTCCCGTTAGGCCGGTTCTTCTTTTCAAATTTCTCCTTTTTTGCCGCTAGCTCGGCGTTATCACTTCCTCTGGGGTCTTTCGGGACGCTGCAAATCTCTGTTGCATGAATGAAGGCCTCCGCCTCATCCAGCACTTCTGCCATTGTTCGGACGCTTTTCTTTACCAGATCAAACTTGAAAGAGCCCTTTTTAAGCCCTCGAATGAAGTTATCGAATGCAACACCATCTGGCAAATCCGGAATTTGCCCTGCCTCTAGATTGAATCTCTTCACATAACTCCTCAGGGACTCGTCCTTCCCTTGCTGAATCCTACTCAGATGCATGCTCGTCTTCTTCTCTTCCTTGTGAGCCATGAACCGAGTAGAGAACAATAGCTCGAGCTCCGAAAAAGAGCGAATAGTTCCGGCTGGAAGTCTCTCGAACCACTTAGAGGCTACTCCTTTGAGTGTGCCCGGGAAATACTTACACCAAGTTGAGTCAGTTGTTCCTTGGACATACATGTGATGCCGGTAAACCAAGAGGTGCATGTCCGGATCTGTGGTACCATCGTAAGCATCAATGTTGGGCGGCTTGACTTTGGGTTCCCTCGGGGCTCTCATGATAGAGTCTGCAAAAGGGGTGGTGTGCCCTAATGCCATGTTGGACACCCCCTCCTGAATGTGATATACAGGGTCTTGACGCCTGGAGTAAGGTAGCCGCAGGGAGGACTCGCGTCCGCGAGTTTGACGGGTTGGACGGGTGGCCCCTGGACGTGCCTGGCTCAGATGCGTATAAGTTGGATGAGGGAGAGGTCTATCCGGCATGACGGGGGTTGACCCGGTGTCAGAAAGTTCCGACTCAGAGTCGGGCAACTGCTCTGCGCGTGGCTGCTCACGTCCTCGGGACGTTTCTCCGACCAGCCGCCGTGGCATTCGGCGTGGTAGGTAAGACATGGTCTGATTTGGCTGACTTGTTGGCGGCTGTCTCCTTAGGTCCTCGCCTGTCAGCCTGGTCCAGACATTTGGGGGGCGTAAAGAAAGTGTTGGCCTATTGCTTGCCGGCCTCTCATGATTTGCAGCCACAGCAGTGGTGTAAATCAGCATACTCTTCTGTACCTCAGCATTAACTGTCTTCCCTACATCAGCTTGGAACTCGGCCAAAATAGCCCGAAGAGCACCCACAGAGACAGGCATATCAGGGTTCTCCTCTATTACCGTATCCACCCGAGGGTCCAGGTGTCCTCCAGGAGGGGTGCGATTGGCCTGGTCGTCCTCCTCGCTGAGCACCTCTACCTCGGCAGTGTGACGAGGGGTGTGCCCGGCCGCAAATGTACGTGCGGCATCTTCAGTGATTCTTGTGGCCGGCGTATGATGTTCAGTCGGCATTTCTCTTTCGAGGGGTGGACGCTCTACGCGTGTAGGCCGCCCAGCATCGTTGTCCTGTCGTTGATCCTCCATGTTACCGTACCTCCCCACAGACGGCGCCAAATGTTGTGGGGTTTTTCCGGTGAGATACCTGGGAGGTTTCTTGGTAACTTTTACAGATTAAACAAGATTGTATTTTTATAGAGAGAGAAAGTAGAGAGAAGGCAGAGCAGTAATTGCTCTAGAATGTATTGATTGTGACCCTTTTTTCTAGGGAAGTGGGAATATTTATAGTACTAGGTTTTTGGGGGAATGACCTAATATTCCCCTTACATGATTGGCTGGGGAATGGGAGGAGGACACGTGTCCTTTCTCCTTACAATTCTCTGGCCTCTTTTGGCAATAGTGGGCTGTTTGGGCCTATTGTGCTTAGTCGTTCACTTGGGATACATACTAATTAAGCCCCTTTCCAGGTATAGGTTTTATACATACATTTATACACACTTAAATACATACACTGTAGATACCTAGATTAATACCCATGCCTCGGAGTAGACTTCGTATGATTTCTGCTTTAGGGGGCGCAATACGTGCCATGTGTCACGTCCTCATTGGTACACGAAGGCACGGTAATTTTGCCCACAACACTAAGCAAGTAAATTAAGCCATCTAAGTGTTTTTCTAGAGAGAGAATCTGAAAATATGAGAGAGTGTATATCAAGTTCTAAGCCAAAAACGATAATAATCCCCTTAACATTGGGGAATCCGTCAAAATAAAAAAATCGTAGACCACGTCGTCCCGGTTGGGATGGCTTGTCCCGGGCGGGACGAGAGAGCTGGGCAAAAATAACAAAGAGTTCCAGTAGCAAAATCCCACCCGGGGTAAAATTCGTATCGGGCGGGATGGCTTGTCCCGGGCGGGATGGTCCTCGTCGCGGGCGGGATGAGTCTTCTCGCGGAAAATCGAACATAGCCTGCTTCAAATGGCCATAACTTCTTCGTTACTCGTCCAAATAAGTCGTGTGACCACTCGTTGGAAAGCTCTTGGAATAAACTTTCATCTCCTACTGGAGTCACGAGAAAATATTAAGTAGACAAAAAGTTATGCTCGTTTTAGTATGGCAGTTGTGCACAAGTTCGACTCCTTGGCTTTTCCGGTTTCTCCGGCACTTTTCTTGGCTCTTTGGCTCATCAAAATGCTCGTGGATCACCAAATACCTACACAAAAGGAAAGGAAACAAGGGACACAAAGAAAAACAAAGAAGAAAAATGCCTAAAAACTATAAAACTAGTGAAACTAAGAAAAGTAAGAAAATTGGAAAAAGTAAGAAAAAAGAGATAAAAATCCACTAAACTAACACTAAAGTCCACCTAAAAACACCATCCTTAGTGGGTTAAAAACCCACTTATCATAAGACGAACAGGTCATGGCGCATACGAGTTGGTTGACGAAGACGGTACATCTATATCAAGAAGTTGGAACGCAACACACCTGAAACTGTACCATTTCTGAACACTTGAATCTTTTCTTTTTCTAGTTTTTTCTAACACAAAGGAACTTTGGCGTTCACCGCCATCATGTCGACATCCCTAAAAATGATGTAGGCATAACGAATTACGAACCAGAGAACATCTCGGACGCCACTATGGTAAAACACAATTACGAAGACAAAAGAAGTTAAGTCCCTCATCTATGTCTTCTTTCTTCCTTTTTTTTTGAACCGTATTAATATCATTTCTAACTTAAGCATCGGAGGGGCATTGACTCCACCAACGGCCAACCTTCACGCCATCATCTCGTTTTGCAGGTAACGACACTGTGCCAGCATGAACGCACATCCAGAAGGAATGGCAAACACGCAAATATGTCTCGACGTCGTCTAGTACTCCTTCTGAACCTTTTTTTTTCTTTTCTCCTCCTTGTCGCAATTTCGTTTCATTTCATGTTACTCTATACTGACTTAAGCATCGGAGGGTCGTTGGCTTCACCAACGGCCAACCCTCACGCTCTTCTATGTTGACAGTATGATGTTCACGTGATGACGAATCCGACAAGGAGAGGATGGATGAATTGAAGTATACAACATAGAATACAGGAAAGCAAAAACTCTAAATTGTACACACATGTTCAAGGAAACAAAGTGCAAGAAAACATTGTCAATTTTATTTCATTCAAACGTACTTGTATACATTACATATTACAATTTTACAAACTACAAAACACAATTTAGGCCATTACAAAAACGACTGGTACACTACAATGTGCATTACATACATAAATACAGATCTACACTTCTTGTCTACAGTATACATGTTCGCAGCATCTTGCCGACAGGCTGGAGGCGTCGCCAAAGTCAAACTTGAGGTATGTGCCCAACCTGCAAAACAAAACACAAAACCAAACACATTTTTTCCAAACACAAGCAATTCACACAAACCAAACTTAGAAATTAAAAGTCCACAAATATTTACATAACTTGTCCCCTTGGACAAGTCCAAAAACACACAAAAGACTGCCGCCTTTAAGGCGAAACACAGCCACAATATCTTTTCTGACCTCCTCAAAGGCCAAACACAAAAACATTGTTTAAAATAAACCATTGTTTAAAGAAAACACCATTGAATTTTTTTAAGGAGGGGGGACAGAGCTACTCCTGAGGGTCTGCTGGACCTGCATTCTCCCCTTGTTCGCCATTGCCTGGTGCCTCCACCGTCTCGGCATTGGGGCTGGTTGCTGTTGCACCCTCCTCAACGTCCTCCTCATCGCTCACGGCACCAGGGGGGATATAGTCCTCGGGGAATGCAGCGTTGAACTGAGCAATATCTTCATCAGGAGTCCATCTCACATGTTTGTCCGCCTTGAATTCCTCCATCATCTCGGCCTTCATCTTCCAAGTGTAGTAACCAGCACACTCGAAAATCCTCGCCTTGACTTTGGAGAGGGACGTCTTCAGCTCGTCGACCTTAGCAGCCAACGTCTACTTCTCGGCATTCAACATTGCAATCTCAGCAGCCCCTTTTTCTTGCGCCACCTGCAGCACCTCAGCTCTGGCCGTCGCCTCCTTGGCTACACTGCCAAGGCGACCAACCTCCTGCTTTGCTTTCTTCATGTCGTTTTTTATTTTTACTATTTGATCCTCTAACGTTATGACATGATGGCGTGTAGCCAAAGCAGACTGCATGGCCTATTTAAACAGGAAAAGAAAAATTCTAAGTCACTGGATGACGAGACGATGATGGCATATAACAAAATAAAGAAACAAAGAGTGAGCAAAGCAAGTCATACCTTCCATGCATCCGAGACGCTCTCAACAGTTGCAGCAACTGGAGACAGGGACTCTTGACGCTCTTGGCTGGCCGGCATCCACAAGCGGTCGACCTCAGGCCAAAGCTGGACTCGTGGCGCATCTGCCGACCCGTAGTCGTCAGGAAACTCCACTGTGAGCTTCCTCTTCCAAGAAGGAGGCGGCAACTTTTTCTCAGCAGGCATAGACGACCCGGTCTCCCCAGTCACCGTGGCATCGATAGAAGCCTTTGGCGGCCTCGGAGGTGATAGCACAGTGATGGGCTTAGGCCGAGACACACTCCCCAGTGTCTCCAACCTCTTTCTCAGCAGCGCGTCCGCAGAGGGAGCCTTACCAGAGCGTGTCGACGGGCCAGTTCCTGTGCAAAGCATTTTTTGACGACACAATCTCGTCACAACAGTTGTAATCTATATTTGTTTTGAAAAGGGCAACGAACCCAAAGTTGTAAACTAACCCTAACACATATTTACCTGTTGATGTCGACATATTTGCAGGCTCAGAGATCTCTTCTTCTTGAGAGAGTTCTTCACGTTCGAACTTGATGCCGATGAAAGCTCTGTCCTTTAGAGTGTTCCCCAACAGCACGACAGTCTTTTCTACAGCCTCGGCGCCGACTCCAACCGTGTCGAACGATGCACCTACAAAAACAAGCAAGTGAGACAAAGTCAAATTAACAAGCCCAAAAACACAAAAAGCAAACAAAAATACCTATAGCCATCCATTCTCCCGTCAAGAAGTCGGAGTCGGGCCCTAAACTAGCCAACTCCACAAAAAAGAGCCGACCCATCCACCCGCGGTCATTCGGCTTGTCCGCACCAAGAAGAGCCTCCCTGTCATCTTTGACATGCAGCAAGTACCTTCCAGCACCATAGTTCTGGACTTTGTAAGTATAAACCAGGTCTTCAACCCGGAAGTCCATGTCCAGTTGGCCGGCCAAATGGTCGACCAGATGCATCACTCTCCAGACTTGCGGCATTAATTGCGCCGGAAGCACCGAGGCCCTCAAAACTCCCCGCACCAGTGGCGAGAAGGGGTAAGTGTACCCAATTCTGAAGGGGTACTCGTAAAACATACCCAACCGTCCGATGTCCAATCGGCCCGTTCATCGGGCTGCGGCAATCGAATTACCACCGACGGAGGGAAGCCACACTCTTCCCTGAGCGCCTCCACATCTTGTTTCCCCCAAGTGGCCGGCCGAGCATTCTTCCTGTCCAGTATGTGAGTAGGGCTGAAAATTGGCCCCTCCTCCAGATCGCACTCCACAACTACCTTCTTGTTCTTCGCGTGGGTGGATTTCGTCCCCATTCGTTGCGACATAGAAGGAATTAAAGAAAGAAAGGAGGAGGAAAGAAGATGGGAGCGAAGCGGTTACCTGAGGAAAGGAGAGAGAAAGACGCCGATTGTTTTTCTGGGAAAGAGAAGAGGGAGAATGCAGAAGTGTGTGGGAGTGGTTGAACGGACATGCCTATTTATTGGCGCAGTTGAGCGGTTGATCTCTCCAAGGCAAGTCATCATTACACTAACGCCGTCAGTGTTGGGTATCAAGGGGCAGTTTCCACCCTTTTTTCCGTAAAAACCCATTTCTCCTTTTGAACTTCCCGGAATAAATTCAAAATGGGTTTGGGGACAATTGTTAGGGGGGAAAATACCCTCTTGGTGACATGGATAGATGTGGCAAGCAAAACCTACGTGGCTGCCAGCACCTTTCGAACTCGCCCTCAACGGCTGGGATCATTATAACGGTTACAAACCGTTGATGGAGCCAACCTTCACTATGCATTTATTACTCAATTATGTGCAATTAAGCACATACGTTACATTTATCTTACAAAGGCCTATAAAATGGCTTAAATATGTCTGTTTGTATATACGAATGCTAAGCAATAACAATACTCTAATTCTATGTCCTTACAACTTTCTCTCGTTACTCTAAATTATTTAGCTCGATCGATTGTTAGCACCATCATCAAGGCAAGTTCGTCTCAAAGAAGAATTTGCCCAAAACACGCACCTTGCCTTACTAGCTTTGTTGTAATCCTCTTTTCCCTCAATCCTCTTCTTCATCACCAATGATAGTTGACCAAGAACTCCTACTACCACTAACACCGGTTACTGGAACAGAAAATGATTTCACTCTAACAACAGATATGGCTAAAGCACCGGTAACACCAAGAGAAAAAATGAAGACAGATTCTATGCCAAGAGCTCTGCGTTGAGGAGATCTGGGTCTTCTACCCAGTGGTATAGGACTGGAAATTAAATTACTAACCGCAGTTGCTGGACTAGCACTTAAATTAGCTGTGAGTGTATCCGTTGGTGCCATTGTTAAAATGAGTATTCCTGCTTCATCTTCCCAAATATTCTTAGATTTAGCAACAGCGGTATCAATACAATAGATAAAAAGACTCATCTGCCAGTCCAACTCTGACAGGCTTACTCTTCTTAGGTATAGGCTCCCGTACGATAGTTTCTTATTCTCCCTTGTTATTTTAAGGAGGGAGATTTGAGTATAGGGTTTGCTCGAGGGCACGGATGCCCTGATAGATCTGCGCCTCGTTCTCGGCCGCTATGATATTCCGATAGGTGGCAAAGGACTCCGTGCTTTACGAGGATTCCAAAGGTGGAGGACCACTCAATTTGCCACTACTAGACGCGGATGAGACATTCTTATGAAAAAAAGATGAAGTGGCTAAAGCGCAGCTTTTGGTAGTTTACTCGCTTAAGAGAAGATTGTGGAAAGAAAGCAAAGGAACTAACCTGTGTGAAAACCTTTTCTCAAGATATTTTCCAAACTATTGGGCTCCTTATCACTACCAAAGAACAATCCCTACATTACGTACGGACCCTCCTAGGAGATCAATGAAACGGCAGACCTGTTCGCAAATTAATGCGTTCTTGCCATTAATAAGAAGGTCCAAGGCGATGGTGTAATACCGGTAGTTGAAAGGAATCAGTGTGTAGGTAAAGTCGAAGAGTCAGCCCGATCATCCAATTCGCTCGAACAGACAGGCATGGTTCTGTATTCAAAGCAACTAGATGATTCGACATCGGAAAGCCGCATACCTTGAATCTGCCCTAGGCTAAGAGTTTTCTTCTATTATGTTTTGATCGAGAGCGGTACACTTCTCCCCAATATGAGATAGGTTGCAGATATAGGAAGAAATGAACCTGACTAATTTCGTAATGTTGACCCCACGGAGCATTAGCGAAGGAGGCAGCAAATGGATTGAAATTCTCGACTTTTTTATGGCAGTCGCCGCTTCTATCTCCGGCGCTTTGAATATCGGGTATGATTGTGACTTTCTTGCCCTTCCCCACTCCCACCACCTCTTCCGAAAAGACAACCTCGATCATTCATTACAATGATATATCGACAGTTCAAGACCATAACGTAATTCATTTAGAGAATGCCGATGATAAAGTAGATCTGGTTCCGAGAACTGGAAAGCGGTGAATACAGTTAGTGAAGCTAGACCAGGAAGTGGGGTATCCTTGGAAAAGAGGTCGGCCTTAAGTTCTAGCTTAGATAGCTTAGACTGAAGAGTTGTAGCTTTGCTTTCTGCAAAATTTCTCGTTATTAGAGAGAAGGAGAAACCTTAAAAGGGAGCACTCGTGGCACACTTACTATATCCCATTCCAGCCTCACCCTTTCGAACTATGTCTCTCGGAGAAGCGCTCTTTCGGCTACCTTCTCCTCGAGGTATGGTTTGAGTCCTTCTGCGGAACTCAGTTAGAAAAGATAGAATTCCTCTCCTTCCAGAGCAAGTACACTGAAGAAGACAAAGCCATTCTACAGATTTTGCTGCATACCTGAATTGGACCTGAACTGGCTGACAACAATCATCAGTTCATCCTCCCATATCTTAGGTCTTCTACTAATACCCAACCACTGAAGCACAACACCCCAAACTGCAGACGAATACTCACACTCAAAAAAGAAATTGCTCACAGTCTCAATGCCTGTTGAGCATAAACAACACTGCATGCTGCATTGAATCCCTATTTTCTGCATATTATCACAAGTCACCATTCTATTCAAGATAGCTAACCAAGTGACAAATATACATTTTGGAGCAGCAAAATTATTACAAGTAAGTTTCCTACAACTCACATTAGGCACGTCACCCCTCAACTCATTGTAGACCTTCCAAAATCTTCGCTTTATTCATTTCGATCGCTTAAGCAATTATGTTCCTAATAGAGAAGGTCATGCTGCGTAACATAGCACTGCCAGAGGGAATACTATTCAAATACTCCATAGACCCAAAAATCTTCTTCACCACCCAAGTGATTTGGGACACTCATGGCAGTGACATCTTTGCCTTTAATATCAAATTCATTCACCCAGTTGACCCAAACTTTATCCTTCTTTTGAGCCAAATTTCAAAGAAGCTTGCAGATTGTAGCCTTGTTCCATAAATGGATACACATGAGATTCCAACCACCTGCAGCCTTTGGTAAATAAACTGTCTCCCAAGCAACCAAAGCTCTTCTGGAAGTGCCAGACTTACCAGTCCACAAAAAAGTTATACAAGCTGCTTGAATCATTTTCAAGACTTTATGAGGAAGAAGTGGCACCAATAGCTTTGAACACAAAAAAGAACTGACTTGATTAGTTGAACTCTATCAGCATAAGAGAGAAACTTTGTAGACCAAGCATCAATCCTTTGCAAAATCTTCCTTATAAGAGGTTGAAATTGAATAACTGAAAGTTTCTTGGTGGATAAAGGAACACCAAGATACCTAAAAGGAAGCTCACCTTTTGCAAAATGAAAATCATTAATGATCTCATTTTGAACATCCAAAGAAACTCCACCAAAATAGATAGAGCTCTTAGACTGATTAAGTTTCAAACCAGATGCTTCCGAGAGAAAAAGCTTTCATAATCCGCCTAACTGACTCAAGCCCTTGAGAAAAGCAATAGATCATCAGCAAAGCAAACATGTGTTAGATCAAGTTTCTTACATCTCGCATGATATCTAAAAGCAGCATTCGTTCTCAAACCCAAAAACGATTCAGTCCATACTCAAAACAAATAACTATGCAGAAACTGGCCTATCTGATACCTTTCTCCCCCGCAATAGGAACAGTGAGCTCACCATTCACATGAAAAGTATAAGACACTGAAGATAAACAAGCCATGACCCAATTAACAAACCTCAAAGGAAAACCAAACTCCAAAAGTCACTGCCTCGGGAATGTAATAGCTAAAGCTATGCTTTTGTTTACACGCTAAAGTGAAGCTTATGAATAAAGCGAAGTTTTTGGTTGTTTACGTGCGAAGCATTAAGAAGTCGCTTAAGTGTTCGGAGAGGTGGGAGGAATAATTTGAAATTCAAGGATCCGTTATCCATCTTGCACTCCATGCTCCAATCATGGGAAACGTGGTCCGAGGGAATTAAGGTTGTCGGATCGAAACCTCGCTCTTCGGGATCGGCAAACTGAAACATCTTGCGGAGAATACCATAACATAAGTGCTTCACCAATCTTCATCTTCTGCGGGAACTTCCGGTTTTTCCTTAAACCAGGTCTTGATCGATTCCGGATCTCTTGCTTCAGCAAAGAAGATCTCCAACCCAGTAATTCCTTGGTCCGTGGGTCACACCATGGTTCCGAGAACTCGTAGTAAAGTTCCTCATCTCCTTGCAACACAAAGGTTGAGTGTTAAAGGAAACTTCTTCAGGGGTAAATTCTCCTTATTGCCCCTATATCCCAAACCGTGACGATCCTTCTTGTCAACAACTGGGATCGCCTCTTTCATTCCTGCTTCGTCCTTTCCTAGTCCGGTTCCGGGTGTATATCCCATCTTCTGGATGATCTCAAGTCCTTTTGAGATGATCGGGTGAACTTAATTTTCTTGTCCAAAAGACATCTTGCAATCAGAGCACATCTTCTCCCAAATACTGCGCGAAGTCTCAACTTTGCTCAGTCTTCGACTGGGGAGAGAAAAGGTGGAAATGCATAAGGCATTGGCGTTTGAGGAGAATGGGTCGATGCTAATGATTATATGAGAAAGATTTGAGAAATTAGAGGATGCAAACATGCTAGAGGCAGAATGGAAAAGGGATCCTATTTGGCTCTTATGAGAAAGAGAAGGATTCCACGAAAATGATGAGGTATCGCTTTGATAAAGACGAGAATTTTGAAAACAAATTCAAAACATTTTTTTATGGAGAATCAGACCCGATCTTCGAATTGTCGAACTACATTATATTAGATTATAAGATTATTCAATGGGCTAGCGCTCATTGCTGCGGTTCTGCGATGAGTCTTCATCTGCTGACGCTTAGAACCTGACGAGTTGGGGTTCATACCATGTGAGGTGTAACCAAGTGGCCCAAGCCTTGCAAATTAGTGTGCAAAATTTCTTGTCATCGGTGTCGAGTTTGCTGAACACTCGTGGTTCCATGATAGAGACAATGGAAGCTACTTCAGATGCTGGAGTCTTTGCTCCTTCAGCGGTAACAACTACCTTATCTGGATCCATCCAATTAGGAATACATGTTTCCCAATTAATCAGTGGAATTTCACCGTATTCTTCAAGTTGAATTCTCCTGAAAGCTTCAGAGTTTCAAGAACCATTAGTTATGTTGGATCTTCTTTAGTTTCACCGAGTGAAAGGAGGTTGATGGAAATTGGTTCCTTAGAACTAGCACGCTTCTCCTTAGATCTGTGCTGAAGTTCGAGCCTTAGTGTATGGCAATCATCGGTACTGTGACTGGCAAGTTGATGATACTGACAGTACTTGAGAGGACATGGGCCTAAAATTCCACCCGCGGGCCTCCTAGGCAAAGGTAAGAGTTCACCTTGCTTGTACAATCGGGTGTACACAGCTGATTGAGATTCTTGTTTTCTCGGTTGAGCGTGAACTACGGCTAGTGTTCCTCGATCGATCAGATTCTCAATAGTGCACCTCAGATCATAGCACTGGTCAGTTATATGCCCATACTTGGCGACAATGCAGTAATCTCTCTTGAAGACGCCTGAGGGAGTCTCATAGTACACTGATGCTTTGGTTTTGAGAATACCTCTCTTCGGTAGTCGCTCACAAATGAAACTCATCGGTTCATCGAGTGGAGTGAATTTCTTTCCTTGAGCAGGGTTTCTTGGTGCAGTTTTTCCTGATTTCTTGCAGTTTCATGACATCAATGTCATACCCGTGTTGTTCCATGTGAGCAAGACTTGTGTACTTGAACGAGACCATGTGGCAATAGTAGAAATCATTTAGATTCCTAAGGAGTATAAGCATGAACTCCCTATCAGTAATGGGCTCAAGAAGTGTGGCCCGAATGTTAGAGCATCTGGAGCAGAAATGAGAGAAAGATTCTGGTTCTGCTTGATTGGTGAGTTTTAAAGTGAGCATCCTTTAATCTTCTCTTTGCTCATGAACCCATTAAAAGAAGGCTGACATTATTTTGTCCCATGAGTCACGGTCACGGGGATGAAGATAGTAAAACCAGGATAATGCCGGTCCTTCTAGATTGCGAGCAAAGAGCATAGGGAAGTGTTCTTCCGGCACACCGAGAGAAAGTGTTGATGAACTTGTATAGATGCAAGATATGATCACCGGTTCCATCGAACTTGTCAAAAGGGGGAGGGGATGATACGGTCATGGATGAAGGTGATGGTCAAGATGACGGTCTTATGCTAACAATTGGAACCAAAGCTGATTTAGGTTCGATGGGTCATTTTGTGTGCATGGTGACTTGGATTGAGTGAGTCGTTTGATGGGCCGTTTAATCAAGTGCTTTTAAGGTCCGTTTAAGCTTATCTTTATTTGTTTTTGTTTAATTCAGTTTAATAAGGGGACAATTGTTTTAATCCCATTTAAATTCAGTCTTGTACTTAGCTTTAAATATTTCTGTTTGTAAGGAGGGTTTTAAGCCTTTATAACCTCCAAATTGGTGACTGAATTAGGAGGCTTTTAGAGCTTTGTAACCACCGGTCTTAAATGGCTTTTAGATAGCTGTTTAAAGCTCTTGTAACCACTGGTTTTTGGCTGAGTGTTTAGGATATTTATAGCCAGGTTGTTGAATGGAATAAAACAACCAATTTTGGAGAATAAACACCTGTTTTCAGTTTACTTTGAATTATTGATTATAATTCAGCCTATTCTTTGTTTTGGACGTGTTTCCTACTCAAAGAGCCGATTGTGAGTCAATAAGTCTTGCCTTTCAATCATGTTTGACGAGCTATAGGTCTAGCTTGTTAATCAACTATCCTTACTCATACAACGAGTTTTAAACTCGTATCATTTGTGGTATCAGAGATGCTGTTCGTGATTCTTACGAGCTAAAATGGATTTTGACGATCCTGACTTTCTACAACATCTCCAAGAAGCCTTGAAGAAAGTTCGAGATGGGGGATTTCGAAGGCATCCTAGACGTGATCCACTACGGGTTGTGGATGAATTCAAAGTCACGGAACTTCCTGAATTTGTTGGTGGAACAAATCTGGAAGCTTATTTAGAATGGGAGCGCAAGATAGAGCGAATGTTCGATTTCAAGGACATTGATGATGCGAAGCGTTGTAAGTACGCCATATTGAAACTAGGACGAGGAGCTTCATTGTGGTTCGAAGGACTGAAATCCAAGAGAATTCGTGATGAGAAGGAGAAAATCACATCTTGGGAGTCTTTGAAACGTAAGTTACGTAAAAGGTATGTGCCAACAATTCATACAATAACGACTTATCGCAAAATAGCTGCATTGAGGCAAGGGAAAATGAGTGTGGCTGAATATATTGATGAGTTTGAAAAGTTGTCCTTAGTAGGGGAAATTGAGGAGATTGAGGAACAAAAACTGTCTAGATTTTTAAGGGGTTTAAACTACAATATTGCCAATACCGTAGACCTTTATCCATATTCTGGTTTTGATACTCTTTGTGGACTTTGTTTAAAATTGGAAAACCAAGGGAAAGCAAAATATGGGGGAGGGTCAAGTATGGATGGTAAGGCCAAGTCTTGGTCTAAATCCGAACCTATTTTGAAGCCAAACACATCACCTAGTACCGTAGGTTCAAGTAATCTACGGCTGACCCAAAATTAGTTAACTCAACCAAAGAAACAAGTCTGTCCAAGGTGCGTTGTTTTAAGTGTCAAGGGTTTGGGAATTATCAAAATGCGTGTCCAAACAAACGGGTAGTGACCTTGAGAGAAGCTGTTGAATGCCGTGCGGAGTTGTTTGAAGAGGAGAAGAGGTTGGGGGGTGTATTTGTGTTTGATGAGAGTGACAATGAAGAGGAGGAGGAGGGGTATGAGGCTCCAGTTTATGACACAAATCTGGTTCATAGAGCTCTACAAACCCAAATTGCATCTACTGATTCGGACCAACGAGATCAGTTGTTTCATACTAAATGTCTAGTGAAAGATAAGTGGTGTAGTGTGATTGTTGATGGGGGGAGTTGTACCAATGTTGCTTCTAGTGAGATGGTTTCGAAATTAGGCTTATTCACTACAGCCCATCCTAGGCCATACGCACTACATTGGCTCGATGATGGTAATAGTGTGAAGGTGTCGAAACAAGTAAGGGTTGGTTTGACAATGGGTTCGTATGAGGATGAGATTCTTTGTGATGTTATTCCTATGGATGCTTGTCATATTTTGTAGGGTCGTCCTTGGAAGTTTGATAGGGACGTGGTTCACAAGGGGGAGAAGCAACGAGTATGAATTGAGAGACAAAGGCAAGAAAATTGTGCTAAAGCCTATGTCATCACAAGCGGTTCGATCCATGAGTGTGAAGCAAAAAAAAATGCCGAATCTCACCATGTTGGCTAGTGAACGAGAGATTTGAGCAAGCTCTAGATCATGGAGAGTTGGTGTATTTGCTCGTGGCTAAGGAAAGTTCAATCGAAGGGCAAAATTGGAAAGAAGGCAGTCCCATTGCCGAGTTGCTTTTTGGGTTCAAGGATGTATTTCCCGACGAATTACCACAAGGTTTGCCTCCTATTCGTGGTATTGAACATCAAATTGATCTTGTTCCAGGAACTTCTTTGCCTAATAAGGCTGCTTATCGTCGCAATCCGGAGGAAACAAAGGAGTTGCAAAAACAAATTGTTGAACTTGTGAGTCGAGGCTATGTTAGAGAAAAGCTTGAGTCCATGTGATGTTCCGATCTTGCTTGTGCCTAAGAAAGATGGGACATGGCATATGTGTGTTGATAGTAGGGCTGTGAATAACATTACCATCAAGTATCGTTTTCCAATTCCGAGACTTGATGATATGTTAGATGAGCTTCATGGTTCGAAGTTGTTCTCAAAAGTTGATTTGCGGAGTGGTTATCATCAGATTCGGATGCGTGAAGGAGATGAGTGGAAAACGGCTTTCAAGACAAAATATGGTTTGTATGAATGGACCGTCATGCCATTTGGTCTCACTAATGCTCCTAGTACGTTTATGAGGCTAATGAACGAAGTGCTTAAATCATTTTTGGGCAGATTCGTTGTGGTATATCTCGACGACATCTTGGTGTATAGTAAGAACGAAAAGGAGCATCTGATTCATTTGAGGGATGTTTTTGAAACCCTTAGAGCTCAAAAACTCTATGGGAAGCTAGAGAAGTGTTCGTTCCTGGTTGATAATGTGGTATTCTTGGTCTATGTGGTTTCGAAGGATGGGGTGTCCGTGGATCAGTCCAAGATCGAGGCTATCAAATCATGGCCTAGTCCTAAAACTATAAGTGAGGTGCGTTCATTTCATGTCTTGCTTCATTTTATAGACGTTTTATTCGTGATTTCAGTACCATTACTAGTCCTATTACTAGTTGTTTGAAGAAAGGTGCGTTTGTATGGGGAGAGGACGCTCAAAAGGCATTTGATGTAATTAAGGAGCGTTTGTGTGCTGCTCCTATTTTGGCATTGCCGGATTTTACTCAACCTTCCGTGGTCGAGTGTGATGCTAGTGGTGTGGGAATTGGTGCTGTTTTGATCCAAGGTAAGCGTCCCGTAGCTTATTTTCGGAAAAGTTTGGGGGTGCTCTTTTGAATTATTGCACTTATAATAAAGAGTTCTATGCCATTGTTAGAGCTTTGGATCATTAGAGTCATTATTTGCGTCCTAGTCACTTTGTCTTGCATTATGATCATGAATCTTTGAAGTATATTAATGGGCAACAAAAATTGAGTCCAAGGCATGCTAAATGGGTTGAGTTCTTGCAATCCTTTCATTTTTCTTCAAAGTACAAAGATGGTAAGAGCAATGTGGTGGTTGATGCATTATCACGGAGATATACTTTGCTTGCTACACTTGATGTTCGTCTATTGGGGTTTGAGACCTTGAAAGACTACTATCGTGATGATGGTGACTTTGGAGTTGCATTTGAGAAATGTGCAGTTGGTGCCTACGGAGAGTACATGTTGCAAGATGGGTTTCTTTTCAAAGGCAATCGTATTTGTATTCCCAAACACTAAATTCGTGAGCTACTAGTTCATGAGGCTCATGGTGGAGGGTTGGCTGGTCACTTTGGCATAGCTAAGACCTTGGAGATATTGAGGGAGCATTTCGTTTGGCCTAAAATGTTGGGCGATGTAACGAACATTGTGGGTAAGTGTGTGACTTGTCATATGGCCAAGAGTTCTTTCAAGCCCGGTTTGTACACACCATTACCAGTTCCGGTTCGTCCTTGGGAAGATGTTTCTATGGATTTTATAGTGGCTTTGCCTCGTACTCAAAGAGGTAAGGATGCTACCATGGTCGTTGTTGATAGATTTTCCAAGATGGCTCACTTTGTTGATTTTATAGAGATTGTTCGTTTCATGGAATTCCCAAGACTATTGTTTCGGATCGTTATTCCAAGTTTTTGAGTTACTTTTGGAATACATTGTGGAGAAAGATGGGAACCAAATTGTTGTTTAGCCCTTCACATCACCCTCAAATTGATGGGCGAACGGAGGTTACAAATCGAACCTTGGGAATGTTGTTACGAGGGTTGGTAAGTAAGACGCAAAAGGATTGGGGTGTCAAGCTTGCTCACGCTGAATTTACTTATAATCATTCTCCTACTTATGCTACTGGTCATTCTCCATTTGAAGTGGTATATGGGATTACTTCATATTTGCCATTGGATCTGATTCCATTGCCAAAAGATGAGTTGGTTCACAGAGATGCCGATGCCAAGTTGAAATCTATGATGAAATTGCACCAATAAGTTGGTGACCGTATTGAAGCTATCAATGCCTCTTATAAACAGAAATAAAAAATAATCGCAAGCCTCGAGTGTTTGTCGAAGGTGATTTGGTTTGGGTTCATTTGAGGAAAGAGCGTTTTCCAAGCAAACGCAAGAACAAGCTTATGCCTAGGGCTGATGGTCCTTACAAGGTGGTTGCACGTGTGAATGATAATGCTTATAAGATCGAGCTTCCGGGAGATTATGGTGTCATTACTTTCAATGTAGGTGACCTCTCACCCTATCTTGATGATGATGGCAATTGCTGAATTGAGGTCAATTCCTTTTAAAGGGGGAGGGGATGATACAGTCATGGATGAAGGTGATGGTCAAGATGACGGTCTTATGCTAACATTTGGAACCAAAGCTGATTTAGGTTTGATGGCTCATTTTGTGTACATGGTGACTTGGATTGAGTGAGTCGTTTGATGGGCTGTTTAATCAAGTGTGTTTGGTGGTCCGTTTAATCAAGTGCTTTTAAGGTCCGTTTAAGCTTATCTTTATTTGTTTTCGTTTAATTCAGTTTAATAAGGGGACAATTGTTTTAATCCCATTTAAATTCAGTCTTGTACTTAGCTTTAAATATTGCTGTTTGTAAGGAGGGTATTAAGCCTTTATAACCTCCAAATTGGTGACTGAATTAGGAGGCTTTTAAAGCTTTGTAACCATCGGGCTTAAAGGCTCTTAAATGGCTTTTAAATGGATGTTTAAAGCACTTGTAACCACCGGTTTTTGGCTGAGTGTTTAGGCTATTTATAGCCAGCTTGTTGAATGGAATAAAACAACCAATTTTGAAGAATAAACACTCGTTTTCAGTTTACTTTGAATTATTAATTATAATTCAACCTTTTCTTTGTTTTGGACGTGTTTCCTACTCAAAGAGTCGATTGTGAGTCAATAGGTATTGCCTTTCAATCACGTTTGAAAAGCTATAGTTCTAGCTTGTTAATCAACTATCCTTACTCATAGAACGAGTTTTTAAACTCGTATCATTTGTGGTATCAGAGCTGCTGTTCGTGATTCTTACGAGCTAAAATGGATTTGGAAGATCCTGACTTTCTACAAGATCTCCAAGAAGCCTTGAAGAACGTTCGAGATGGGGGATTTCGATGGCATTTTAGACGTGATCCACTACGGGTTGTGGATAATTCAAAGTCACAGAACTTCCTGAATTTGTTCGTGGAACTGATCTGGAAGCTTATTTGGAATGGGAGCGCAAGATAGAGCGAATGTTTGATTTCAAGGACATTGACGATGAGAAGCGTTGTAAGTACGCCAAATTGAAGCTAGGACGAGGAGCTTCATTGTGGTTCGAAGGACTGAAATCCAAGAGAAATCGTGATGGGAAGGAGAAAATCACCTCTTGGGAGTCTTTGAAACGTAAGTTACGTAAAAGGTATGTGCCAACAACTCATAGAATAACGACTTATCGTGTAATTGCTGAATTGAGGCAAGGGAAAATGAGTGTGGCTGAATATATTGATGAGTTTGAAAAGTTGTCCTTAATAGGCCGGGGGAAATTGAGGAGATTGAGGAACAAAAACTGTCTAGATTTTTAAGGGGTTTTAAACTAGAATATTGCCAATACCGTAGACCTTTATCCATATTCTGATTTTGATACTCTTTGTGGACTTTGTTTGTAATTGGAAAACCAAGGGAAAGCAAAGTATGGGGGAGGGTCAAGTATGGATGGTAAGGCCAAGTCTTGGTCTAAATCCGAACCTATTTTGAAACCAAACACATCACCTAGTACCGTAGGTTCAAGTAATCTACGGCTGCCCCAAAATTAGTTAACTCAACCAAAGAAACAAGTCTGTCCAAGGTGCGTTGTTTTAAGTGTCAACGGATTGGGCATTATCAAAATGCGTGTCCAAACAAACGGGTAGTGACCTTGAGAGAAGCTGTTGAATGCCGTGCGGAGTTGTTTGAAGAGGAGAAGAGGTTGGGGGGGCTTATTTGTGTTTGATAAGAGTGGCGATGAAGAGGAGGAGGAGGGGTATGAGGCTCCAGCCTATGACACAAATCTGGTTCTTCGAGCTCTACAAACCAAAATTGCATCTACTGATTCGGACCAACAAGATCAGTTGTTTCATACTAAATGTCTGGTGAAAGATAAGTGGTGTAGTGTGATTGTTGATGGGGGGAGTTGTACCAATGTTGCTTCTAGTGAGATTGGTTCGAAATTAGGCTGAAATCACTACAGCCCATCCTAGGCCATACGCACTACATTGGCTCGATGATGGTAATAGTGTGAAGGTGTCGAAACAAGTAAGGGTTGGTTTGACTATGGGTTCGTATGTGGATAAGATTCTTTGTGATTTTATTCCTATGGATGCTTGTCATATTTTGTTGGGTCATCCTTGGCAGTTTGATAGGGACGTGGTTCACAAGGGGGAGAAGCAACGAGTATGAATTGAGAGACAAAGGCAAGAAAATTGTGCTAAAGCCTATGTCATCACAAGCGGTTCGATCCATGAGTGTGAAGCAAAAAAAGAAGCCGAATCTCACCATGTTGGCTAGTGAGCGAGAGATTGAGCAAGCTCTAGATCATGGAGAGTGGGTGTATTTGATCGTGGCTAAGGAAAGTTCAATCGAAGGCCAAAATTGGAAGGAAGGCAGTCCCATTGCCGAGTTGCTTTTTGGGTTCAAGGATGTATTTCCCGTCGAATTACCACCAGGTTTGCCTCCTATTCGTGGTATTGAACATCAAATTGATCTTGTTCCAGGAACTTCTTTGCCCAATAAGGCTGCTTATCGTTGCGATCCGGAGGAAACAAAGGTGTTGCGAAAAACTCGTGAGTCGAGGCTATGTTAGAGAAAGCTTGAGTCCATGTGCTTTTCCGGTGTTGCTTGTGCCTAAGAAAGATGGGACATGGCGTATGTGTGTTGATAGTAGGGCTGTGAATAACATTACCATCAAGTATCTTTATCCAATTCCGAGACTTCATGATATGTTAGATGAGCTCCATGGTTCGAAGTTGTTCTCAAAAGTTGATTTGCGGAGTAGTTATCATCAGATTCGGATGGGTGAAGCAGATGAGTGGAAAATGGCTTTCAAGACAAAACATGGTTTTTATGAATGGACCGTCATGCCATTTGGTCTCACTAATGCTCCTAGTACGTTTATGAGGCTAATGAACGAAGTGCTTAAATCATTTTTGGGCAGATTCGTTGTGGTATATCTCGATGACATCTTGGTGTATAGTAAGAACGAAGAGGAGCATCTGATTCATTTCAGGGATGTTTTTGAAACCCTTAGAGCTCAAAAACTCATGGGAAGCTAGAGAAGTGTTCGTTCCTGGTTGATAATGTGGTAATCTTGGGCTATATGGTTTCGAAGGATGGGGTGTCCGTGGATCAGTCCAAGATCGAGGCTATCAAATCATGGCCAAGTCCTAAAACTATAAGTGAGGTGCGTTCATATCATGGTCTTGCTTTATTTTATAGACGTTTTATTTGTGATTTCAGTACCATTACTAGTCCTATTACTAGTTGTTTGAAGAAAGGTTCGTTTGTATGGGGAGAGGACGCTCAAAAGGCATTTGATGTAATTAAGGAGCGTTTGTGTGCTGCGCCTATTTTAGCATTGCCGGATTTTTCTCAACCTTTCGAGGTCGAGTGTGATGCTAGTTGTTGTAGGAAAAATTACCGTGCCAGCTTGTACCAGTTAGGATACGACATGTGGCACGAGTTATGCCTCGTAAGCAATCTTTAGTTTAAATTACCGAGAGTGTATGTATTTCTCCGTGAGACATAAGAGTATACATATTCGTATCCATATTCAAATAAGCATATGTATTCGTATGCACATACAAATAAGCACACGTATTCGTATGCATATACAAATAAGCATACGTATTCGTATGCATATACACAAATTGCATATTTGGTAAATACGTTTTGATGGCACAAAGGCCCAAAAAGCCCATTTATGCCCTAAAAGCCATGACTGCAAAAGGGAAAGGACACTCAACCAATCATATGAAAGAATATTCGGTCATTCTCCCTAAAACCTAGTACTATATAAAGCCTCAAATCCCAAAAACAAGGAGATTGATTACACAACAACCACAAATATTCATTGCTCCGCCTTCTCTCTACTTTCTCTCTCTATAAACTCATACTTACTTAAGCATCGGAGGGAATATTCCGAAAGGAATATTCTTGTTTTGCAGGTCGGAGCTGAGATCGTGTTGCAGGCTACCGGAAACCTCCTTGTCATCAACTTATCGGAAAAATCCCACAACATTTGGCGCCGTCTGTGGGGAGGTACGGTAGTATGGAGGATCAACGGCAGGAAAATGATACTGGACGGCCTATTCGAGTGGAGCGGCCACCCCTGGAAAGGGAAATGCCGACTGAGCAGCAACAGACGCCGGCTCCAAGGATCACAGGGGATGCCGCCCGGATTTGTGCAGCAGGACACACACCTCGTCATGCCGCCGAGGTGGAAGTTCTCAGTGAGGAAGATGAGCAGACAAACAGCGCACCTCCTGGAGGACACCTGGATCCTCAAGCAGATAAAGTAATGGAAGAGAATCCTGACATGCCCGTGTGTGTGGGTGCCCTAAGAGCCATTCTGGCCGAGTTTCAAGCTGACATGGGCAAGATAGTCAACGCGGAAGTACATAAGAGCATGCTAATTTACACCACCAGAGCGGCTACTAATCAGGAGAGGCCGACAGATAATAGACCATCACTTTCTTTGCGTCCCCCGAATGTCTAGACCAGGCAGACAGAGGAGGACGTCAGGAGGCGGTTGCCAGGGAACTAAGCCAATCAGACCCTGTCATACCTGCTGCGACGACTGCCCCAGCGGCTGGTTGGAGAAATGTCTCTAGTGAAGGAAATAATGCCCTTGGTCCAAGTATGCATTTAATGATAAGTTTAATAAATGCGGTTCAGTATTAATTGACAAGTTAATAATTCAGTGAGATCAAGTGAGCTGAATGCCTAGCTAGAGGCCGCTTCAGTTCAAGTGGAATTAATGATATTAATCCACAACTTACTCTTGACTGAACCCGTAGGGTCACACAAATAGTACGTAAACGGATCAAGTATTTAATGGCATTAAATACTCCATCTATGGATATTCGGAATCGACGGATCTTGGTTTCAGTGGGAGCTAAGATCGTCAAAGGAAAGTAAATGAATACTCCCGAAACGATGATATTGCCGGAAACGGAAATATGGATCGTATCGGAAATATAAATATTATCCAAGTCGTAGATGTTGCCGGAAACGGAAACATGGTACGTATCGGAAAAATATTATCGGAAATGGAAATATTGCCGGAATCGGAAATATTACCGGAAACGGAAATATTGTCAGAATCGGACATATTATCGGAATCGGAAAATAATTCCGGAAACGGAAATATTAAAAACGGAAATTTATTCCGGAATCGGAAATATTAAATATTGTTCGTAATCGGAAATAAATTCCGGAATCGGGAATTTAATCGGAAGCGTATTGTACGAATTAGCATCGGACGAGGCCTGCCAGACGAAGGCCCAGCACGAAGCCGGGCCATCGCCAAGAAAACCACACGCATCAATTACACACAGCCAAGCCCCGCCAGGCCCAGCGCAAGGCCAGGCCCAGCAAGGCCTTGGCGCGCGCGGAGCAATATGGGCTGCGACATTCGGGCTGCGAGCGAGTGCAGCTCGCGTGGGCCGCAAGGCTTGCGCGGGTGGTGCTCGTGTTCGTGCTCGTGTACGGTTGTGTGCAATACAAATCCTAAAGCTATTAGAATTTGTTCTATGATTAAATCCTAATCCTAGTAGATAGATTTTATTTAATAAGAGTCCTAACAGGATTCTAATTAAACTAAATTGGTATTCTAATAGGATTCTAAGTCCTTTCCATAACTCTATAAATATGTGCCTAGGGTCACATATTTATTGACGAAAGATTCAAGTATTCAAAGGTAAGATTTTGGAACAAAATCAGCCAAACACTTGTAGCCTATTAGCCGAAAATTCTTAGAACCTTAAGGGCGATTCTAGTTGGTCAAGCTTAAGGCGGATACGGACGTGCTGTGGACTATCTACGGAGGGACGACACTTGGAGTCCTAAAGACTTGTTCTTGTTCGGTTCAATCGCAGCTAGGGAGGGCACGCTACAAAGTGTATGCATCTGAATTATGCTAAATGATTATGTGTAAATAATATGTTTCCTGGCATTAAGGTTTTTCCGCATGATTTATGTTTTGTCATACGTATCATAACCTAACATTGGTATCACGAGCCTCTTATTATTTTCATAATCTAAATTGCATGAACATGGTTAAATTTTACAAATTTGCAAGGAATTAAAGGGGTGATTAGTTTTCGTAATTAATTGCAAATTGCGTTTATTTAGCAGTTTTTCGGCAGAATATTCATTACTCAACCAAATTGAGTGATTTTTGTGTCATTTCGCATGTAAAAGGCATTCTAAAGTTTTGACAAAAATAGTTTTTTTCGGCCGAACCCAGGATTCCCAATTCGAAGCCTAACTATGACTTTTCGGAGGTTTAAGTTTTTCGAACGCAAAAGTTCGTAAATTTAAGATGTTAAATTGAATATTTGCGATTCTTGTTGATAAATCTTGAGTTTTTGATTGACCTACTGTATATGTTTAACAATTATGAATGCCTAGACTTGTTAATTATACAACCTAATTTGTAATTATGATTAATTTTGTTGAAATTCGAATAATTTAGAATTGATTTGTTTTTCATAATTAATTAATAATTTAATTAGGTATCCATGATTAAAATCCACCATAAAAATTGTTAATTTATGTTAAACTTTAAATTTTTATGACCTAGATTTGAATCCATGTTAATCGGAAATTAATTAATTAATAAATTTTCGATTTTTCGCCCTATTATGAAATTAATATGATTTATTAATTTGTCGTTAATTTTAAATTAAAAATTTTAAATTTTTATGAAAACACTCATAAATGTTGCACGCACAAAGCAAAGAAAGCTACGTGTGACCCTTAAAGGGTGTTGTATAGTGCGGGCACGCGACGACGAGCAAGGGAGCTCGTCGCCCGTGCGATACGAATGCAGCGAGCAGCATAGCATGGCGCGCGCGCGAAGCAAAGGTGCTGGCCGTGTGTGCTATGCGATGGGCGTGGGCGAGGGGCAGGGCAAGCGAGCAGTCGCGTGTGGGCAGCAAGCGAGCTGCGCCACAGCGCGCACTGCCTCGCGCCAGCGAGCGAAGGCTCTCGCGCAGCGAGCGCTGGCTCGCGTGCAGCGAGCGATGTTTCGCGAGGGAAAGCAGCAGCAGACGCGACACAGCACGAGGCTGCGCGCAGCGTGGCCAGCGATGGCTGCGTGTGCGTGTGGCCTGTGGCTGCGTGTTGCGTGGAGCTATGAGTGCCTTGTGCAACGACCAGTCGTGCACACGATGGGACTTGGGCGCAAGCTCAAGTGCTCGCCGTGTTACGATTGAACCGTTTTGAATTTTAATTTGAGATTTTCAGTTCAGAAATAATTTTAATTAATTTTAAAATTAATAATTTAAATTGTTTTCTCGGATTTTAATTTTGAATATTATAATTATTATAAATTTTATTTATACTAATTATTTTACTAAAATTAAACCTTGAATTAATTTAAATTAATTTAATTCAACTCAAAAATAAATTAAATAAATGGATTCAATTATAATTTTGTATGAGCTTTAAATTTTAATTAAACTTGTATGTTTCCGGTTAGACGAGAAATACATTTTTATGTTTAAAATTAGTAAAGCATATAAAGTTATTGGTTTAAGTGGGAGCAATTTTAGTCATAAACTCTTGATTAGGTCTACAAATCCTTTAAGGTTAAACAACTTGATTAGAATTAATAAGGACTGAATAATTGATAGATTATTAGTGCCCTTGATTAATTGCTGCAAATATTTATATGATGCATACAATGTGTTTTACACTAACCAACTATGTGGGCCATTCATGATAATGAATGGATGAATGGTATATATTGTATATGTACTGTTTTGCAGGTTATGAAGTGACTAGTATGGCCCAAATAGGATAGAAAATATGGTCTGCGTACCATTAATTTGAATGTAATTGGTCTAATGCACCAAAGTTTGTTTTTTCAATTCAAATATGGTCTGCGTACCATCATATAGTTGTAATTAGTTTAATTATAGCTGATCCTATTTGAAGAAAATGGCGCCTCCCACGGAGAAATTCAAGACGGAGTTTCCAATCCATTTTCAAGATGGATTTTGAAGTTGAAGCTTCAAGATGAAGTTGGGCCATACTAGATCACATTTATCTTATGCATGCTTTAAGTTATTTATTGCTTTTAAATATGTCTTAAATATGCATGAGATTATGGCTTGATTATGTTGCATGATTAAGGATTTTAGTTCACTTAAAATCTAACCAACATAGTAAGAGCCTTAAGTTCCAAAACTTAAAAATTGAGTTAAAAGATGGCATGCCAAAATAACACTTACTTGGATAACCTTTACATCAATCTAGTAATAGATTACGCTCAGCGAGGTGTTACTTATTGACCCTAAAGGGGTAAGGTACACAAATAATTGTGAGTACATGTTAGTTTTGGTGAAACTCAACGATATAAGTAAGGAGTCCTTTTATGTCGTGGCAAATTCGATAGGTTTACCTAATAAGTTCTTAGACGTACCTATCAACCAAGAGTAGTTTCTAGACTATTAGCAAAAGGCTTTTGCTTACCTAAAAGATTTTAGAATTGAGTCAAAATACATAATGTGATTAATTCTTCAATGATTTTAGGGTCTTGGAATCATTTTATTCACACCTGCCGGAACAATAAATTCGAATAAAATGCTAATAACTTGTTTGAATTGCATGATTGCTTTAATTATCAAGTTATTATTCATGATAAATGTTTAGACTTTGCATGCTTCAATGTATGTTTTAATTATTGTTTATAATTAAATATCTTGCACTGCAATAAATCCTTTTAGAAAGGTAACAATAAATTTCCTCGATTGGTAGTGAATTCAAGAACGATTCACGGAAATGAGAGAAAATGAGCAATTTAAAATGTACGTTTCTTTTAGCGACTTTTATGGTTGTTTTCGAGTATCAAAGTCGAATGGTGAACCGATTGGTGCTTGTGAATTCAAAAAACAATGTAGTTTTGAGATCATAAAGCATTGAGTTTAAACGCTCAGCCTTACCAATGGTTAACAACCTAATATCTTTGTCCATTTAAATTCTCGAATGAGTCTAGTCCCTAGACATTCAAATAGATCGATGCTTAGAGAACTTTAGAAGCTTCTGGTAAAATCATCTAGTTGAAACAGAATATTCAACGTAAACAAAATGGTAAGAACTTTGTTGGAGTGACATTGGACATGTCTAACAAAGTATAAAAGTCAAACACTAGAGAAGTTGATTCTTAAGACTATAAGAAAGGGTACAAGAAATAGGAAAACAAAGGAACAAATGAAAGGAATTTACAATTCCGTTTCTACCTATAAGTTTATGTTTAAAGAAAAGTGACCTAGCAATCAAACTTCCTTGGTATCATATACCGCTTGAGGTTCTTACTTCGGTAATGACTCAAACAATGGAAGCTAGGATACACTAATGGCCTACAAGTGGGAAATGAAGCATGGCAATGCTACATTAGTTGTAGGGTCATCTGGTTTGTTTTATGTCCTTTCAAGGCTGGAACTTAATGGCTATTTTGTTCCACAATCAGCATACCTAAATTTCTGTCTTCAAACACAGAAAGACTCACATTCAAGAAAAACAAAAACAATGTTTGTTTGTTTATTTGAATGAAATGGTCATTTACGGGTTGAGTCCATATGCTTGATTAAAACAAACAAATCTTTAACTATAAAAACATTACTAGGTTCAAATCAATCTCTTGATTTGAGTTCCACTAATCTTTGGCATTGCTGCTTAGACCATATCAACAAGTTAACATTCAAAAGCTCTATTTTGATGGACTTTTGAAAGTTGATTGATTTCTAGATCAATTTAAGACAACTAGTCTTACTTGTTGAAAGTAACAAAAGATATGAACTATTGTTAGAACGCCTAGACAATAGAGTTCAAAGCTAAAGAAAGATTTTATGACTTTATTATTTCACATGGATTTGAGTGAATATAGGTTTATTTACTCAAATGTGATATAAGTTGAATCTATTTGGCTAGTTCAAAGATTCAGAAGTATAAAAAAAATCCACATGGCAAGAAATCATAGAGATCTAGGTTAGATCATGACGATGATTACTTTAAGACCAAAAATGATCATCAATGATTGTGTAGTAAATTCACAATCTAGCTCCATAAGATATGGCATATCTAAGTTGGAATGATCGAAGTCAATTAGTACTTGATTCGATCAATGATGAATCATAAAGAATTTTCCTATAATTTCTAAACAAAATGCTCAACTACCACCAAACTAAACCAAATTCGTCAAAGCTATTGAAATGTAATTTCAGAATATCTTTTCATTATATATCTAAAGAGTTCCTAAACTCAGTGGGAGCTTTAGTGTTTGTTAGTCAACAAACTAAGGCCCAAGAATAGATATATGTTTCATTGTGATTTATTCAAATGAGAGACAAGGGTATTGTTTCTACCACGAATTTTTGAGAACATAATGTTTGTTTGCTCGAAATAATGTCCTTTTGGAGATTCGTTTCCAAAATGACAAGTGGGAGGAAATAGACCTCGAAAGTCTTCGAGGCGAACAACAAACATAAACGGACATTCCGGAGGCTTTTCGAAGTTCTTCAAAAAATCCGAACACATATTCTTAAGGACTTTAGAAGTGGCTTTAAAGAATAGACATCTCTTAGAAGACTTTACAAGTGCTTCAAGGAGAACGGAATATTCAAAGGACTTTCAAGTGGCTATTGATATTCTATTGTTTGATGTTCTATACCCAAGTAGGCATAGAGTTCAAGTCACTGAAACTATGAGATTCTTCTATTAGATATGAAGAAACATGGAGTTCAGGTCAATGAAACTATGAGATTCTTCTATTAGATACTGAAGAAACCTACAACTTGCAGTCAAACTATTATCACATAGATTAATGAGTTTGTGACTTGTAAGAAAGCTATGACGAAACCCAGATTCCCTAAAATGGTTAGAGGCCATATATAGACTCAAATGTTTTAAATGGTTAGAGGCCATAAAACATACTCAATGTTTTGATGACAAAATTGAAATTTTGTTGATTTGCAAGAATAGTTTAACACCTATTGGTTGCAAATTGGTTTTAAGGATAAAAACCATCAAACATGGAATAGTGTTCACACACAAAGCTAGATTAGTTGCTAAAGGTTACAAGCAAATTCACAGTGTGGATTGTGTTGAAACCTCGTGCAAAATCATAATGCTCAAGTCTACAAATCAAGCAATGATTGCATATTGGTACATATGGCAATTGGATGACAAAACGTATTCCTCAATCAAATGTTGGAATAAACTATGTACATGACATGTCATAGGATTTGTGGATCCAAATAAACACTTGAAAAGGAAAAGCTAGCTTATGAAATCTAAGTACAGATTTAAGCAAGCAATTGGGAATTGGAAATGTATTTTAGTGAAGCTAATAAGTATTTTAGTTTCATAAAATGTACATAAATCTTATAGATATATAAGAAGTTTAGTGGGAGTACATAAAACTTAATGGTCCTATGTGTATCACACATATCTCTCTATTATGAAATAACATTCAAATGCTAATGACTTAGATTTGAAATTATTCATCAATGATGGACCATGGCGAAACTTAGTACATACTGGGTATTAAGATCTATTTACAAAGATCTTATAATATTGTTTTGGATTAAGTAATGGCATTTACTAAATCAAACATGAAAGACTCCTTAGGAGATATTCGACCCATGTGAATAAATCTAAGTAATGAATGTTTGAACTATGTATAAGCATTTACTAAGTTAAACATCAAAGGATCTAAGTGAGATTCTTAACCTATATTATATGTCAAAGGATTTAGTTGGATTTAGTATCTACTGAAACTAGATAAGCTAAAGTTACATGAATAGAATTCAATTGGGAATTATTCTGCAAAAGAATTTATCATGTATGATATAATATGAGGATCGCCAAAAACGTATCGTATGACTTTAGGCATGACAAACATATACCAATCTCTATTGATCTAAGTGAAGATCAACTAGATTAAGATCAAGAAAAACTTATGGTACTTGAAAAGGTACATAACAGTAGTTCTTGATTCAAGGAAATAAACATATGCGAAATATTGATGCTACACGCATAAACACTGGCAAAGGATCAAGCAAGATTCCTTTGGAGTTAACCATTGACAAGGACGAGCTAAAGAGCATCGTATTTTGAAATGGCAACATGGATCGGAGACCATGAGTTGTTGCGTGGGAAATTAAATATTAATTTCTATGTTCTAAGATACAACTGGAAAGTCTTCCACATATCTGTGAATTGCTTGGATAAGTAAATCCAAACAAAGCATCACTAGCAACTTAAACAGTTGAAGTAAAAGTAATTATTGCCTAAGAAGCAATAAAACAGGGTTGTTTATGTTAAAGAGTTCTTCACTGAACTTGGGAAGATCACATGTCTGTTGACTTAATGGCTGTTCATTGCAAAATGCGTAGAACCACTAATGTAGCAAGAAAGACTAGATCACATAATAAACATACTCAAAAGATCTTATCATCATATCTCGAAGAACATTCGATGAAAAGGATATTAAGATTGGCAAAGCATGATAACTAAACCTATGCAACAAGTGAGATGCAACACTCACGTTGTAGCACTGGAAATCAAGCATAGCTTTGAATTCCATGAACTGTTTTAAAGATGGGTTTGAGGCCCATGGTTGTAAAACATTGGGGTTGAACATTTATCATATATGAAATGTATTTTCATATTCCATTAATCTTGGTTTAGTATTAAATGAGAGTCCCTTCAAATTTGACGATATATTCAAGATAGACTGTCAGGACCAGTCCTGTGACTAAGAAATGTCTATCAAGTGAACTTGAATGTCAAAAGTTGAAAATGGTCCCTGGTCGGAGTTTTCTATAAAGATGGACGCATAGAAAACGTTAGACGACTAGAATGCAAGATGACTAGTAGTTCTGTTTCTTGAACTATGTGGACATGTCAATGTCCTAATCATTTGCATAGATACTTACTTTGGGAAGACTAGTATCGGACAGACCTATGAAACTTTACAGTAAGAGATGAAAATCTGTCATAAGTAAATTTCATTAAAGTTATTAGACACTAAATCCTCAATACCTGAGTGATTTTAGATTAGTTGTTTGAGAACTGCTTACTTTGACGTTGATCAACCGTCGCATAGTAAAAGGAGGCTATAAAGGCAACGCTCAGGTAATCACCTATCAAATGAAGTCTAATCTCAAGATCGCAAGATTTGGATTGTCCTCCCATAAATCGGGATGAGATGCTTAAAAGTTGTCCAAGGCCACTCGGAGAGCTAAAAACTGTAAAATGCATGGCCGTGCTCAGATGAATCATAGGCTATGATTATCTGTTTATTTGATCAGTTGAACTCTAAAACCGAGAAACACCTCTGGACATAATAAGGATGACAACTCTTACCTTATGTTCAAGAGCAAGCATCGAGCGACAAAGGAATTAGGAAATGCACACTTGTCCCTAAGGACAAGTAGGAGACTGAAGGAAATAATGTCCTTGGTCCAAGTATGCATTTAATGATAAGTCTAATAAATGCGGTTCAGTATTAATTGACAAGTTAATAATTCAGTGAGATCAAGTGAGCTGAATGCCTAGCTAGAGGCCGCTTCAGTTCAAGTGGAATTAATGATATTAATCCACAACTTACTCTTGACTGAACCCGTAGGGTCACACAAATAGTACGTAAACGGATCAAGTATTTAATGGCATTATATACTCCATCTATGGATATTCGGAATCGACGGATCTTGGTTTCAGTGGGAGCTAAGATCGTCAAAGGCAAGTAAATGAATACTCCGGAAACGATGATATTGCCGGAAACGGAAATATGGATCGTATCGGAAATATATATATTATCCAAGTCGTAGATATTGCCGGAAACGGAAACATGGTACGTATCGGAAAATATTATCGAAAATGGAAATATTGTCGGAATCGGAAATATTATAGGAAACTGAAATATTGTCAGAACCGGAAATATTATAGGAATCGGAAAATAATTCCGGAAACGGAAATATTAAAAACGGAAATTTATTCCGCAATCGGAAATATTAAATATTGTTCGTAATCGGAAATAAATTCCGGAATCGGGAATTTAATCGGAAGCGTATCGTACGAATTAGCATCGGACGAGGCCTGCCAGACGAAGGCCCAGCACGAAGCCGGGCCATCACCCAACAAACCACACGCATCAATTACACACAGCCAAGCTTCGCCAGGCCCAGCGCAAGGCCAGGCCCAGCAAGGCCTTGGCGCGCGCGGAGCAATATGGGCTGCGACATTTGGGCTGCAAGCGAGTGCAACTCACGTGGGCCGCAAGGCTTGCGCGGGCGGTGCTCGTGTTCGTGCTCGTGTACGGTTGTGTGCAACACAAATCCTAAAGCTATTAGAATTTGTTCTATGATTAAATCCTAATCCTAGTAGATAGATTTTATTTAATAAGAGTCCTAACAGGATTCTAATTAAACTAAATTGGTATTCTAATAGGATTCTAAGTCCTTTTCAATAACTCTATAAATATGTGCCTAGGGTCACAAATTTATTGACGAAAGATTCAAGTATTCAAAGGTAAGATTTTGGAACAAAATCAGCCAAACACTTGTAGCCTATTAGCCACAAATTCTTAGAACCTTAAGGGCGATTCTAGTTGGTCAAGCTTAAAGCGGATCCGGACGTGCTGTGGACTATCTACGGAGGGACGACACTTGGAGTCCTAAAGACTTGTTCTTGTTCGGTTCGGGCGCAGCTAGGGAGGGCACGCTACAAAGTGTATGCATCTGAATTATGCTAAATGATTATGTGTAAATAACATGTTTCCTGGCATTAAGGTTTTTCCGCATGATTTATGTTTTGTCATATGTATCATAACCTAACATCTAGGACGTGAGCAACCACAAGCAGAGTTGGTACCTAACTCTGAATCTGAAATTTCTTACACAGGGTCAACCCCCGTCATGCCGTATAGACCTCTACCTTACCCAGCTTACACGCACTTGAGTCAGGCGCGCCCACGGGCCACCCGACCAAGTCTTCAAACTCGCCGTCATGAGTGCTCTCGGTGGGAGCCGTACTCAAGATACCAGGATCCTGTGTATCACATTCAAGAGGGAGTGTCCAACTTGGCCCTCGGACATTCCACTCCTTTTGCAGAAAATATCATGAGAGCACCAAAGGAACCTAAGGTTAAGCCGCCCAACATTGACGCCTATGATGGAACTACAGATCCAGAGATGCATCTTCTAGTTTACCGGCACCATATGTATGTTCAAGGAACAACCGACTCAACCTGTGTAAGTATTTTCCGGGTACACTGAAAGGAGTAGCATCTAAGTGGTTTGAGAGGCTTCCTGCCGGAACCATTCACACTTTTCTGAGCTTGAGCTATTGTTTTCCACTCGGTTCATGGCTCACAAGGAAGAAAAAAAGACGAGCATGCATTTGAGTCGAATCCAGCAAGGGAAAGATGAGTCTCTGAGGAGTTATGTGAAAAGATTCAACTTAGAAGCAGGGCAAATCCCAGATTTGCCGGACGGAGTTGAGTTTGATAACTTTATTAGGGGGCTTAATAAAGGCTCATTCAAGTTTGATTTGGTAAAGAAAAGTGTGCGAACCATGGCAGAGGTGCTAGATGAGGCCGAGGCCTTTATCCATGCGACAGAAATTTGCCGCATCCCAAAAGAACCTTGGGGAAGTGATATCGCTGAGCCGGCAGCATAGAAAGAAAAATTTGAGAAGAAGAGCCGGCCTAATGGGACTTGGGCTATTGCAAAGAGTCAGACAGAGCTCCAGGGGTGGCTGGTCAGAAGAGGTCCAGAACTTATGACCGGGAGCGATTTGAATATAACACAGATATGTACACAATTCTGATGGACGTTGGGTCCAAGTATGAGATTGATCGGCCGTTTCCTATGAAGTCGCCGCCAGAAAGTAGGGACCCCAAGTTGTATTGTCACTTTCATAGTGACATTGGACATGACACCAAAGAGTGTAAGAGCCTGAAAAGGGCACTGGATGGCCTAACCGCTAAGGGATTCCTAAAGAGTTATATCAGCAGAAACACTGGAGGTTCTGGGAAACCGTTTTACAAAAAGAACAAATCACCTCCCTCGGAGGAGGATGGAAACCGTACTGGTCCAGAGTGTGTGGCCGTCATATCAGGAGGATTGGCCGTCTGAGGGCCAACCATGAGAGGTCACAAAGACTACGCCAAGCGGCTGGGGCAAGTGATGTTGTCGGGAAAGGCCACATCCAACCCTTTCCCAAAAGTAGAAATCGACGAGGCCGATCGTGGAAAAATAGCCACTCCACATGACGACCCCCTGGTGATCGAGCTAAAAATTGCCAACCTGAGGGTTGGGCGCATCCTGGTTGATACAGGGAGTTCGTCAGATATAATTAGCTTGGAGTGCCTAAACCGACTGCAGCGTGACCCCTCAAAAATAGAGAAAATTCACTATCCCATTATAGGCTTTGGGGGTAGTATCATCCATCCAGTCGGCATCATTTCTCTCCCTCTGCTGATGGGAAATAAGAAAGAATTTCGTCAAATGGATGTCCGATTCCTCATAGTGAAAGATCTGACTGCTTACAATGTCATTTTGGGGCGTCCTACTTTGAATAGAGCAAAGGCTGTCATCGTTACTCATCTAATGCTCCTAAAGTTTGTTTGTGATGATGGGAGCGTCAGCACCATACATGGTGATCAGCAGCAAGCTAGAGACTGTTATTTAACCACCTTGAGCCCAGAGGCATGGGGATCAGGTGAGGAGAAGGATGTGTCAAGCAACAAGCGAAAGTGTAGCGGTACGCAGACCAAATCTTTGAAAGAAACACTAACTATATCAACGGCGCACATGGAAGAGCGATGACCAGAGCCTGTTGGGGCTCATTACAATGTGGTGTTGAATACGGACAAACCAGACAGAGTAGTGCCCATTGGACTTTCTCCTGACGACCCCCTGGCGGCAGAGTTGGTCCACTTATTGAGAGAATTTGAAGACACCTTCGCTTTCACTGTTGAAGAGATGCCCGACATTGACCCTGCTGTGGCCGTCCATAAGCTATATGTGGACCCAAATTTTAAACCGGTCCGTCAGAAGAAAAGGAACCATGGGGAAAATAGAAATCAGGCGGCAGCGGTAGAAGTAAAAAAGCTGATGGATGCAGGGTTTGTTCGACCTAGCCAATATCCGGACTGGGTTGCTAATGTGGTCCTCGTCCCAAAACCAAACGGTACCTGGAGGATGTGTGTTGACTACACCAACCTCAACCAGGCATGTCCTAAAGACAGCTTCCCATTGCCAAAGATCGACCGGCTTGTCGACTCCACGGCGAGGCATGCCATGATGAGCTTCATGGATGCATACTCGGGACTTCATCAGATTCCTCTATGCCCTGACGACCAGGAAAAGACTTCATTTGTTACAGAACAAGGGCTATATTGCTACAAAGTAATGCTGTTTGGGTTAAAGAACGCGCCAACCACCTTTCAGCGTCTCATTAATACTGTGTTCAGTAAACAGCTCGGCAGAAACATTGAGGCTTATGTTGATGATATGATAGTGAAAAGTAAGCAGCGGGCGGCGCATATAGCTGATTTGAGGGAAACATTTGAGACTATTCGTACTTACAACATGAGGTTGAATCCCAAGAAGAGTGTGTTTGGGGTAACGTCAAGCAAGTTCCTAGGTTTCTTGATTGACGAAAGAGGAATTGAAGCCAACCCAGACAAGATCCAGGTAGTAATTGATATGAGCTCACCAAAGACGGTAAAAGAAGTCCAGCGGCTTACGGGTTGTTTGGCTGCCCTGGGCAGGTTCCTTTCCAGGGCCGGGGATAAATGTCACTACTTTTTTAGAGCAATCAGAAAGAAGGCCAAGTTTGAATGGTCGGATGAGGCAGAGGCGGCGCTGGTAAAGTTAAAAGATCATTTGCCAAAGAGGCCAAGTTAATTACCCCGTCTTGTTAGCCCTTGCAGGGAGAGACTTTATACATGTATCTTGCGGTATCTGAACACTTGCTGAGTGCCGTTCTGCTGACAGAAAGGGAAGGAATACAGATGCCAGTGTACTTTGTGAGTCATGTACTTCAAAACGTTGAAATTAGATACCCAACAGTGGAAAAGTTTGGCCTAGCCTTGTTTATGGCCAGCAAAAAGCTCCGCCCTTATTTCCTAGCCCACAGATTAGTGGTTTACACTGACCAACCACTTAAACTGCCGTTCACGAAGCAGGAGGCGTCAGGCCGAATGTTGAATTGGGCTATTGAGTTGAATGCCTTTGACATTACTTATGAACCAAGAAAAGCCGTCAAGGGGCAAGCTTGTGCAGATTTTATTGTGGAAATGACAAGGCCTGTCTTTGCCGAGAATACCAAGACGGTGTGGACACTGTACGTGGACAAATCATTCACGCAGAACGGATGTGGAGCCAGGATAATATGTCAATCGCCAGAATTGAGTATGCTACGCGGTTTAACTTTCAGGCGTCCAACAATGAGGCCGAATATGAGGCCCTGCTCTACGGCATTAAAATGTGTAAAGCGGCTGGCGCCGAGGAGATCTTAGCTCTATCTGACTCTCAACTGATTGTGAGCCAAGTCAATGGAACTTATGAGGCTAGGGATCCGACGATGATTAAGTATATGCAGGCCGTCCACCAAGAGGTGGAGAAACTGAAAAACTTTGAGGTAAGGCAAGTCCCTTGCTCTGAAAACAATCAAGCCGACGCATTGTCAAAATTGGCCAGTTCTGCATCCTATGATACCCCTCGTCACGTGTTCTGGGAAGTAAAGGAGCAGAAAAGCATTGAGCAAATGGAAGTAGCAACCCTAGAGAGAACCTCCACAAGGATGGATGACATAATTAACTTCAAAATGAATGGAGTCTTGCCAGATGACTCAAGGCAGGCGGCGAAACTTCAGAAAAAATGCACCTGGTTTGAAATGTGGAACGGCACACTTTACAAAAAGGCCTACTCCCGCCCTTTGTTACAATGTGTGACGCCAGAGAAGGGGCAAGAAATCCTAGAAGACCTTCATCAGGGACTGTGTAGCTCGCATATTGGGGGAAGAGCCTTGGCAGAAAAGGCACTCCGAACTGGCTAAACTGGCCGACCCTTAAGGATGATGCAATCTCATTGGTCAAAAAGTGTGACAAATGCCAACGCTTTGCTCACCTGATACATCGGCCGGCTCGAGTTCTGACACCCATCACGAGTCCAATACCTTTTGCTAAGTGGGGAATGGATCTCCTAGGCCCATACACAGCCGCTCCCGGAGGGAGGCGTTATGTCATTGTTGTTGTAGACTACTTCACCAAGTGGGTGGAAGCGGAAGCACTCAAGAATATAAGAACCAGTGATGTAAGAGCATTTATTTGGAAAAATATCATGACTCGTTTCGGAATTCCACAAGCTATCGTCTTTGATAATGGGCCTCAATTTGAGGCGCCTAAACTGAAAGAATGGTTAGCAGACCATGGCATACACAGCTGTTTCGCTTAAGTCGGACGTCCCCAAGCCAATGGCCGGGTCGAGGCGTTCAACAAAATAATCTCCGAAGAGATTAAAAAGAAGCTGGAAGAAGCCAAGGGTCTGTGGGCTGATGAGCTGCCAAATGTCTTATGGTCAATCCGCACCACGGCAAAGAACTCCACCAGCGAAACCCCCTTTTTACTAGCTTATGGTGCCGAGGCCGTCCTGTCCATAGAAATATGTGAACCAACCCCGAGGGTCATGCTATATGACGAGAATGCTAATTGGAAATGATGAAAGTGGCCTTGGACTTCTTGCTTGAGGTTAGAGGAAATGGGCACTAAGACAACAGCTGTACAAGATAAGGATGGCGAGAGAATACAACAAGAAATTCTCCAAGAGAGTGCTCAAAGTGGGAGATGTCGTTCTCCGAAAAATGGAGTCAACAGGGCGAGCCAATGAGCAGGGTAAGTTGACGCCCACCTGGGAAGGACCTTATGAGATCTATGATGAAGTCAGGGATGGAACTTACCGCATTCAAGACATGCAAGGCCGACCTATTCTGCGCACTTGGAATGCAAACAATCTCAAGAAATATTTCTTCTAGATGAGTGCTAGCTTCGTCTTGCATAGAAGGATCTGTTGCTTAAGGAGCGACCTCTGACGGTCCTGTTAGGGTAGTAATCGCTCTTGTAACCGCCTAAATTTGCCTTACAAAGTTATAAATAATACTACTCTACCTGTTTCATATTATTTATTACTCGCACGTCAAATACAAAATTATTCAACATATGCATACCAAAGCCTAATTGAATGAAGGCCTGAGAAGTGGCCCAGATTAGCACATATTCATAACAATACTAATTTTTTAAACCCTAAGAAGTGGCCTAGATTAGCACGAAGTTGTAGGCTGATCACCTATTCAACTTTCACCTAAGCGGCGCAAAATGCCGCTGGCGAACCTGTACATAAAAACAAGGTTTTCTATGCTAACCGCCTTGCGGCATACTAGCATTCATAATAAGTCTCAATGACTTAATCACCAAAATAGGAATAGGTTGGCAGAAATGCCCCTACAAACAAAGGTTGCTTGCTCAATAGCCCTGCGGCAAGAAATACCTTGGAACAAAGGTTGCTTGCTCAATAGCCCTGCGACAACGTTCCTTGCCATTCATCTATTGGGGTTTGAGACCTTGAAAGACTACAATCGTGATGATGGTGACTTTGGAGTTGCATTTGAGAAATGTGCAGTTGGTGCCTATGGAGAGTACATGTTGCAAGATGGGTTTCTTTTCAAAGGCAATCGTCTTTGTATTCCCCAACACTCAATTCGTAAGCTACTAGTTCATGAGGCTCATGGTGGAGGGTTGGCTCGTCACTTTGGCATAGCTAAGACCTTGGAGATATTGAGGGAGCATTTCTTTTGGCCTAAAATGTTGGGCGATGTAACGAATATTGTGGGTAAGTGCGTCACTTGTCATATGGCAAAGAGTTCTTTCATGCCCGGTTTGTACACACCATTACCAGTTCCGGTTCGTCCTTGGGAAGATGTTTCTATGGATTTTATAGTGGCTTTGCCTCGTACTCAAAGAGGTAAGGATGCTATCATGGTCGTTGTTGATAGATTTTCCAAGATGGCTCACTTTGTTGCTTGTCACAAAACGGATGATGCTTGTAATGTGGCTGATTTGTATTATAAAGAGATTGTTCGTTTGCATGGAATTCCCAAGACTATTGTTTCGGATCGTGATTCCAAGTTTTTGAGTTACTTTTGGAATACATTGTGGAGAAAGGTGGGAACCAAATTGTTGTTTAGCACTTCACATCACCCTCAAACTGATGGGCAAACGGAGGTTACAAATTGAACCTTGGGAACGTTGTTACGAGGGTTGGTAAGTAAGATGCAAAAGGATTGGGATGTCAAGCTTGCTCATGCTGAATTTGCTAATAATCATTCTCCTACTTATGCTACTGGTCATTCTCCATTTGAAGTGGTATATGGGATTAATCCATATTTGCCATTGGATCTGATTCCATTTCCAAAAGATGAGTTGGTTCACAGAGATCCCGATGCCAAGTTTAAATCTATGACGAAATTGCACCAACAAGTTCGTGACCGTATTGAAGCTATCAATGCCTCTTATAAACAGAAATCAAATAAGAATCGCAAGCCTCGGGTTTGTCGAAGGAAAGAGCTTTTTCCAAGCAAACGCAAGAACAATCTTATGCCTAGGGCTGAAGGTCCTTACAAGTTGGTTGCACGTGTGAATGATAATGCTTACAAGATCGAGCTTCCGGGAGATTATGGTGTCATTACTTTCAATGTAGGTGACCTCTCACCCTATCTTGATGATGATGGCCTTGCTGAATTGAGGTCAATTCCTTTTAAAGGGGGAGGGGATGGTACGGTCATGGATGAAGGTGATGGTCAAGATGACGGTCTTATGTTAACTATTGGAACCAAAGCTGATTTAGGTTCGATGGCTCATTTTGTGTGCATGGTGACTTGGATTGAGTGAGGCGTTTGATGGGCCGTTTAATCAAGTGTGTTTGGTGGTCCGTTTAATCATGTGCTTTTGAGGTCCGTTTAAGCTTATCTTTATTTGTTTTCGTTTAATTTAGTTTAATAAGGGGACAATTATTTTAATCCCATTTAAATTCAGTCTTGTACTTAGCTTTAAATATTGCTGTTGGTTAAAGAGGGCTTTAAGCCTTTATAACCTCCAAATTGGTGACTGAATTAGGAGGATTTTAGAGCTTTGTAACCACCGATTATAAAGGCTCTTAAATGGCTTTTAAATGGCTGTTTAAAGCTCTTGTAACTACCGATTTTTGGCTGAGTGTTTAGGCTATTTATAGCCAGCTTGTTGAATGCAATAAAACAACCAATTTTGAAGAATAAACACTTGTTTTCAGTTTACTTTGCATTATTGATTATAATTCAACCTTTTCTTTGTTTTGGACGTGTTTCCTACTCAAAGAGCCGATTGTGAGTCAATAGGTCTTGCCTTTCAATCACGTTTGACGAGCTATAGGTCTAGCTTGTTAATCAACTATCCTTACTCATATAACGAGTTTTTAAACTTGTATCATTTGTGGTATCAGAGCTGCTGCTCGTGATTCTTACGAGCTAAAATGGATTTTGACGATCCTGACTTTCTACAACATCTCCAAAAAGCCTTAAAGAACGTTCGAGATGGGGGATTTTTTGGCATCCTAGACGTGATCCACTATGGGTTGTGGATGAATTCAAAGTCACAGAACTTCCTGAATTTGTTGGTGGAACAGATCCGGAAGCTTATTTGGAATGGAAGCGCAAGATAGAGCGAATGTTCGATTTCAAGGACATTGATGATGAGAAGCATTGTAAGTATGCCATATTGAAGTTAGGACGAGGAGCTTCATTGTGGTTCGAAGGACTGAAATCCAAGAGAATTCGTGATGGGAAGGAGTAAATCACCTCTTTGGAGTCTTTGAAACGTAAGCTACGTACAAGGTATGTGCCAACAACTCATAGTTTTACGACTTATCGTAAAATTGCTGAATTGAAGCGAGGGAAAATGAGTGTGGCTGAATATATTGATGAGTATGAAAAGTTGTCCTTAGTGGGGGAAATTGAGGAGATTGAGGAACAAAAACTGTCTAGATTTTTAAGGGGTTTAAATTAACTACAATATTGTCAATACCGTAGACCTTTATCCATATTCTGATTTTGATACTCTTTGTGGACTTTGTTTAAAATTGGAAAACGAAGGGAAAGAAAAATATGGGGGAGGGTCAAGTACGGATGGTAAGGCCAACTCTTGGCCTAAATCCGAACCAATCTTGAAACCAAACACATCACCTAGTACCGTAGGTTCAAGTAATTCTACGGCTGCCCATGTGCCAACAACTTATAGAATAACGACTTATCGTAAAATTGCTGAATTGAGGCAAGGGAAAATGAGTGTGGCTGAATATATTGATGAGTTTGAAAAGTTGTCCTTAGTGGGGGAAATTGAGGAGATTGAGAAACAAAAACTGTCTAGATTTTTAAGGGGTTTAAACTACAATATTGCCAATACCGTAGACATTTATCCATATTCTCATTTTGATACTCTTTGTGGACTTTGTTTAAAATTGGAAAACCAAGGGAAAGAAAAATGTGGGGGAGGGTCAAGTATGGATGGTAAGGCCAAGTCTTGGTCTGAATCTGAACCTATCTTGAAACTAAACACATCACCTAGTACCGTAGGTTCAAGTAATTCTACGGCTGTCCAAGGTGCGTTGTTTTAAGTGTCAAGGGTTTGGGCATTATCAAAATGCATGTCCAAATAAACGGTTAGTGACCTTGAGAGAAGCTGTTGAATGCCGTGAGGAGTTGTTTGAAGAGGAGAAGAGGTTGGGGGACGTATTTGTGTTTGATGAGAGTGGCGATGAAGAGGAGGAGGAGGGGTATGAGGCTCCAGTTTATGACACAAATCTGGTTCTTAGAGCTCTACAAACCCAAATTGCATCTACTGATTCGGACGAACGAGATTAGTTGTTTCATACTAAATGTCTAGTGAAAGATAAGTGGTGTAGTGTGATTGTTGATGGGGGGAGTTGCACCAATGTTGCTTCTAGTGAGATGGTTTCGAAATTAGGCTTAATCCATCCCATTCTAGGCCATACGCACTCCATTTGCTCGATGATGGTAATAGTGTGAAGGTGTCGAAACAAGTAAAGGTTGGTTTGACTATGGGTTCGTATGTGGATGAGATTCTTTGTGATGTTATTCCTATGGATGCTTGTCATATTTTGTTGGGTTGTCCTTGGCAGTTGATAGGGACGTGGTTTACAAGGGGAGAAGCAACAAGTATGAATTGAGAGACAAAGGCAAGAAGATTGTGCTAAAGCCTATGTCATCACAAGCGGTTCGATCCATGAGTGTGCAGCAAAAAAGAAGCCGAATCTCACCATGTTGGCTAGTGAACAAGAGATTGAGCAAGCTCTAGATCATGGAGAGTTGGTGTATTTTCTCGTGGCTAAGGAAAGTTCGATCGAAGGCCAAAATTGGAAAGAAGGCAGTCCCATTGCCGAGTTTCTTTTTGAGTTCAAGGATGTATTTCCCGACGAATTACCACCAGGTTTGCCTCCTATTCGTGGTATTGAACATCAAATTGATCTTGTTCCAGGGACTTCTTTGCTTAATAAGGTTGCTTATCGTTGCCATCCGGAGGAAACAAAGGAGTTGCAAAAACAAATTGATGAACTTGTGAGTCGAGGCTATGTTAGAGAAAGCTTGAGTCCATGTGCTGTTCCGGTGTTTCTTGTGCCTAAGAAAGATGGGACATGGCGTATGTGTGTTGATAGTAGGGCTGTGAATAATATTACCATCAAGTATCGTTTTCGGATTCCGAGACTTGATGATATTGTTAGATGAGCTCCATGGTTCGAAGTTGTTCTCAAAAATTGAATTGCGGAGTGGTTATCATCATATTCGGATGCGTGAAGGAGATGAGTGGAAAACGGCTTTCAAGACAAAACATGGTTTGTATGAATGGACCGTCATGCCATTTGCCCATGATCCCAAAACCATAGAAAGCATACACTATCCCATCATCGGTTTCGGAGGAAGCATCATACATCCCGTAGGCGTCATCAACTTGCCGGTTCGGATTGGAGATCGAAAAAATGGACGAAAGATGGGAGTGGATATCCTAATCATCAAAGACTTGACAGCATACAATGTCATTTTGGGACGTCCCACCCTGAACAAAATTAAAGCAGTAGTCGTCACCCATCTCATGCTCCTGAAGTTCGTATGCGACGATGGGGCGATAGGGACTATACATGGAGATCAACATCAAGCAAGAGACTGTTACCTCACGACCCTCAATCCGTCAGCATGGGAGAAAGATTTGGCCGAAGCAAGAGGCAAAAGAAAGCATGAGGAGGAGCTACCTACTGCCAATGAGAGTATCCCATCCAAGATAGAAAAAAGTGGCTAAAAAATAGAATGTCATTAGATTAGTCAGGATGCTTTATGTAATACGAGCCTACAAAACGGCCTAACAATTGCGCAAGAGCCTACAAAACGGCCTGTAATGTTTGCCTACAAAACGGCCAATTTAGCTTCGCTACTTAGTAAAATGATAAGCTTCATGATATTTCCTTACTGATGAACTCATGGCTCAATAAAGCCACTCAAAATTACATAGCAAAAAAACTAAAAAGTGAAATACCCCAACACTAACAAGCCCCAAGAGGCGGCGTCACGAGTGGTTAACTGAACGACGACCCTAAAAGTGGCCTGAACTGACAAAGACGTGAATACGCAAAGCAAGACTCAACAAAGCAGTCATTTAAAAGGACGCCTTCTCCTTTGAAGGCGTCACAAAATGACTAATCGGTTGACGGCATGAGAAGTGGCCTAGATTAGCGCCCCAAATTAGGCTGATCACCTAAAACACTGGGGTAACCGTACACAAATGGACCAGAAAGTATGTTCCTGAAAAATCAGTAATAAACTGAAATGGAATAAAACACAAGTGCACATGAGGCACAAAACATTCATACATGCGCACAAGGCGCAACAAAACCAAATAAAATAATGCCCAAAGGCATCAATGTTATTACAAGCGCCCACGGCGCCGCGAAAACTAACATAACAAGAAAAACAGTCTATGGATGAGTGGCCGTGGAGCTTCCGTCCTGGACGGCTTGATTTTTGGGGGAATTCACCTCCTCTTCCTCTGCGTCCTCATCCTCCCCCTCACTAAAAAACTCAGGAGGATCAAGACCAAGGCGTCGAGCCGTCGAGACGGCCAGCTGGTACGAAATCCGGCGCTTAAACCAGGTGAAATCTTCCCATCCATCGACTGATCCCATGCCCGCCGAGCACTCTCCAAAATGGACTCCTCCCCAAGCTTGAAAGAGCTAGCGGCTTCCCCCCGTACGGCTTCAATCTCGTCCTGGGTGGCCTTGAGTTTCTTCTCCAAGGCGTCCACCTTGGAAGAGAAGTTGGTAGCCCACTCCGAGACAGCGGAATACCCCTTCCTTAGCGCGGCCAACCTCTCCTCATGCTCCAGTAACTTCTTCTCATAGTCTTGGGCGTCCTCCTCAGCCTTTCCTCAGAGCGTCCGTCTCCGACTTGATCTTGATATCCGCATCTTCATTGATCTGTCTAGCCTTCTTCTCAGCATACTTTTCATGGTTCTCAATCTGGTCCTTGTGCTTCAACATCTCCTTATGCATATCAAAGCGGTAATGCCTACCCTCGGCACAACAGATGAAGAGCTGCCGGACCAAAAACAGACTTAATTCACTTACAAAAAAAAAAATTAATACTTACATCAAGTATGAGGGACTGCATGGCCCCAAAGTACCCTAGGTCAATTCCAGGAAGCGAGTTTACATACTCCTCGGGAATTGCATCGTAGACGGCTGAAAGGATCTTATCCTTTTCCTCTGAACTAAACCCGCCGGATGGGGGAATGTTCGCCACTTTAGCACGCCGCATCCGTTTGAACATGTCACCTGAATCATTATCAATACGTCAATTAATATACCAAAACTACCAAGTTATCACGACGTCCTAAGTATTAAACAACTAACCAGCCGATGGAGCTGGTAGAGGCATAGAGGCATCCCCAACAGGAGGACCTTGGGAATATTTGCCCTTCCCCTCTCTCGACGAGGAGGTGGTAGCTTCCCCAACATTCGAAGCAGCGTCAGGGGCGTCAACCTGATCAGTGACCACCTCGACAACGGCCGCTTTGGCCGCGGAATCTCCTTCGATGGTCACCTTGGGAGACGTCTCTTTTGGCTCAGGTGGAAGGGTGGACGCCTGAGGAATAGGGGATCCTTCTCCCCCAGCCAGAGGCGCTGACGGCCTCGCCAGCGACGGCTTCGCTGAAGCATCAGCAGTGCCCAACTTCTTGAAGAAGGGAGGTTGCTGACGCTTGGGCTTAGGGGCCACCGCTGAAGATGCAGGACGCTTCTTCGCGGCCGACGAAGTAGGCTCCTGAAAATGAAAAAGGTGAACAACCAAGCATAGATCTTAAAGGAATACAGAAATACGTCAAAAGATCTGTCACTTCTGGAACAGAGGCTCCCTCTCCCCCAGCTAGAGGGGATGACGGCTTCGTTGCTGGCGGCTTCACCGCAACATCAGTACTGCCCAGCTTCTTGAAAAAGGGTCGCTCGGGCTTAGGGGCTACCGACAAAGAGGCAGGACGCTTCTTCGTAGCCGATGAAGAAGGCCCCTGAAAATGAAACGGGTGAAAAAACCGGCATAGAATTTAAAGACTCTAGAAATGTGTCCAACTGAATAAAACGTACCTTGGAAGCGTCACCAGAAGCCCCCTCATCCGACTTCTTCGAGGATTCTTTCTTCTTGGCCTCCACGGCTTTAAAGTCGTCGTCCGTATACACCTGGGACAACCAGGTGGGCACGTCCACTAATCCATTGTCTTCTGGGGACAGATGACTCATAGCAGAATATACACAAGCCAAGGCGATCAGTGAAGGACAAGAAAACAAGGTTATTTACGAAAAATAGACGCAATACTACCTCTATGTAAGTAAGGGCAGAGACCAACGACCGCAAGAAAGACCATGTTGGTAAACTGACCCACATAGGGAAGCCAACTATCAGGCACCCACGCGTGACTCTTTGCAGACGACCGATACATTTCGGCCTGAAATAAAGGCTTCATGAGCCTCCATTCTGTTGACATAAGGCGAGGATAGGCGTCAGTTTTAGACAAGAAGCGAGGCCGGTAATTGTTGCGAGAAAGACGCTCTGAAAGAGGAAGGTCCTCCATTCGGATAATAGACCATTTCGTCCTCCACCATACCCAGCTAGAGGACTTACCCACTACCGTCTTATAATCCCGCCGGCTATACAGGGTAAACCATCCCTGGGGAGAACGAGAAGAAGGAGCGATATCTACAAGTCTAACAAAAAAGAAAAGGAAGGGGTGACGTCACTCAACGCACACTTGGCAATATAACCAAAAACATTCGCCCAAGAATTAGGGGTCAGCTGGGCTAGGCCAATATCATAACCATCCAAAACGTCCATTACAAAAGGGTGCAAGGGAAACCTAAGGCCCAATCGGAAGGCGGCCGTATAGACATCAACCTCTCCCAAAGAAAGAGGTCTACAGTACTATGGGGACGAGGACACCTAAAACTAAAGCCACGAGGCAAGAGCCAGAAACGCTCAAAGTCACGGCCTTGCTCCTTTAGGTACCTCAACCATTTCCTGCTAGGAAGGATGTCATAAGGAAACAAGTCCACGTCCTCCTTTCCACGAACCATAGGAGGAAGATTTTTGCAAACTCCTCGTCCGAAGAACTGGAAGAGTCATCTTCGAAATCCTCACGTGGGATACGAGGACGGCAAGCCACACTCTTTCTTCTCCTTGAAGAACGAGCCGTCATGGAACCCCCGTCTCCTGAATGATGTGAGGAACTAACTCCTCCCCTATTTCCCTGGGACGGGTTCGAAAAAGGAACCCTGCTTTCCCTCTCTCGTGGTGCTCCCCATGCACCTACGTTGGCCGTCTGCTTAATACGTGCTATGCCGTCCTGCATAAGGAACAGGACGTCTGACTTAAGAAAAGAGGATAAACAACCCTTACTTGTTTCGACACCTTCACACTATTACCATCATCGAGCCAATGGAGTGCGTATGGCCTAGGATGAGTTGTAGTGATTAAGCCTAATTTCGAAACCATCTCACTAGAAGCAACATTGGTGCAACTCCCCCCATCAACAATCACACTTCACCACTCATCTTTCACTAGACATTTAGTATGAAATAACTGATCTCGTTGGTCCGAATCAGTAGATGCAATTTGGGTTTGTAGAGCTCTAAGAACCATATTTGTCTCATAAACTGGATCCTCATACCCCTCCTCCTTCTATTCAATGCCACTCTCATCAAACACAAATACGTCCCCCAACCTCTTCTCCTCTTCAAACAACTCCTCACGGCATTCAACAGCTTTTCTCAAGGTCACTACCCGTTTATTTGGACATGCATTTTGATAATGCCCAAACCCTTGACACTTAAAACAACGCACCCTGGACAGACTTGTTTCTTTGGTTGAGTTAACTAATTTTGGGGTAGCCGTAGAATTACTTGAACCTACGGTACTAGGTGATGTGTTTGGTTTCAAGATAGGTTCGGATTTAGACCAAGACTTGGCCTTACCATCCATACTTGACCCTCCCCCATATTTTGCTTTCCCTTGGTTTTAAACAAAGTCCACAAAGAGTTTCAAAATCAGAATATGGATAAAGGTCTACGGTATTGGCAATATTGTAGTTTAAACCCCTTAAAAATCTAGACAGTTTTTGTTCCTCAATCTCCTCAATTCCCCCCACTAAGGACAACTTTACAAACTCATCAATATATTCAGCCACACTCATTTCCCTTGACTCAATTCAGCAATTTTACGATAAGTCGTTATTCTATGAGTTGTTGGCATATACCTTTTACGTAGCTTACGTTTCAAAGACTCCCAAGAGGTGATTTTCTCCTTCCCATCACAAATTCTTTCAGTCCTTCGAACCACAATGAAACTCCTCGTCCTCGCTTCAATATGGAATACTTACAACCCTTCTCATCATCAATGTCCTTGAAATCGAACATTCCCTCTATCTTGCGCTCCCATTCCAAATAAGCTTCCGGATCTGTTCCACCAACAAATTCAGGAAGTTCCGAGACTTTGAATTCATCCACAACCCGTAGTGGATCACGTCTAGGATGCCTTCAAAATCCCCATCTCGAACGTTCTTTAAGGCTTCTTGGAGATGTTGTAGAAAGTCAGGATCGTCAAAATCCATTTTAGCTCGTAAGAATCACGAACAGCAGCTCTGATACCACAAATGATACAAGTTTAAAAACTCGTTGTATGAGTAAGGAAAGTTGATTAACAAGCTAGACCTATAGCTCGTCAAACGTGATTGAAAGGAAAGACCTATTGACTCACAATCGGCTCTTTGAGTAGGAAACACGCCCAAAACAAAGAAAATGTTGAATTATAATCAATAATTCAAAGTAAACTATAAACAAGTGTTTATTCTTCAAAGTTGTTTTATTCCATTCAACAAGCTGGCTATAAATAGCCTAAACAATAAGCTAAAAACCGGTGGTTACAAGAGCTTTTAACAGTCATTTAAAAGCCATTTAAGACCCTTTAAAACAGGTGGTTACAAAGCTCTAAAAGCCTCGTAATTCAGTCACCAATTTGGAGGATACAAAGGCTTAAAACCCTCCTTACAAACAGAAATATTTAAAGCTAAGTACAAGACTGAATTTAAATGGGATTAAAACAATTGTCCCCTTACTGAATTAAACGAAAACAAATAAAGATAAGCTTAAACGGACCATCAAACGCACTTGATTAAACGGACCATCAAACACACTTGATTAAACGGACCATCAAACGCACTTGATTAAACGGACCATCAAACGACTCACTCAATCCAAGTCACCATGCACACAAAATGAGTCATCGAACCTAAATCAGCCTTGGTTCCAATTGTTAGCATAAGACCGTCACCTTGACCATCACCTTCATCCATGACCGTATCATCCCCTTCCCCTTTAAAGGAATTGACCTCAATTTAGCAAGGCCATCGTCATCAAGATAGGGTGAGAGGTCACCTACATTGAAAGTAGCATGGACACCTTAATCTCCCGGAAGCTCGATCTTGTAAGCATTATCATTCACAGGTGCAACCACCTTGTAAGGACCTTCAGCCCTAGGCATAAGCTTGTTCTTGCGTTTGCTTGGAAAACGCTCTTTCCTCAAATGAACCCAAACCAAATCACCTTCGACAAACACCCGAGGCTTGCGATTGTTATTTGATTTCTGTTTATAAGAGGCATTGATAGCTTCAATACGGTCACGAACTTGTTGGTGCAATTTCATCATAGATTTTAACTTGGCATCGGCATCTTTGTGAACCAACCCATCTTTCGGCAATGGAATCAGATCCAATGGAAAATATGGATTAATCCCATATACCACTTCAAATGGAGAATGACCAGTAGCATAAGTAGGAGAACGATTATAAGAAAATTCAGCGTGAGCAAGCTTGACATCCCAATCCTTTTGCGTCTTACTTACCAACCCTCGTAACAATGTTACCAAGGTTCGATTTGTAACCTCCGTTTTCCCATCAGTTTGAGGGTGATGTGAAGTGCTAAACAACAATTTGGTTCCCACCTTTCTCCACAATGTATTCCAAAAGTAACTCAAAAACTTGGAATCACGATCTGAAACAATAGTCTTGGGAATTCCATGTAAACGAACAATCTCTTTATAATACAAATCAGCCACATTATAAGCATCATCCGTTTTGTGACAAGCAACAAAGTGAGCCATCTTGGAAAATCTATCAACAAAGACCATTATAGCATCCTTACCTCTTTGAGTACGAGGCAAAGCCACTATAAAATCCATAGAAACATCTTCCCAAGGACAAACCGGAACTGGTAATGGTGAGTACAAACCGGGCTTGAAAGAACTCTTGGCCATATGACAAGTCACGCACTTACCCACAATGTTCGTTACATCGCCCAACATTTTAGGCCAAAAGAAATGCTCCCTCAATATCTCCAAGGTCTTAGCTATGCCAAAGTGACCAGCCAACCCTCCACCATGAGCCTCACGAACTAGTAGCTCACGAATTGAGTGCTTGGTAATACAAAGACGATTGCCTTTGAAAAGAAACCCATCTTGCAACATGTACTCTCCATAGGCACCAACTGCACATTTCTCAAATGCAACTCCAAAGTCACCATCAGTCTTTCAAGGTCTCAAACCCCAATAGACGAACATCAAGTGTAGCAAGCAAAGTATATCTCCGTGATAATGCATCAGCCACCACATTGCTCTTACCATCTTTGTACTTCGAAGAAAAATGAAAGGATTACAAGAACTCAACCCATTTATCATGCCTTGGACTCAATTTTTGTTGCCCATTAATATACTTCAAAGATTCATGGTCTGAATGCAAGACAAATTGACTAGAACGTAAATAATGACTCCAATGATCCAAAGCTCTAACAATGGCATAGAACACTTTATCATAAGTGCAATAATTCAAACGAGCACCCCCTAACTTTTTCGAAAAATAAGCTATGGGACGCTTACCTTTGATCAAAACAGCACCAATTCCCACACCACTAGCATCACACTCGACCTCGAAAGGTTGAGAAACGCCAAAATAGGAGCAGCACACAAACGCTCCTTAATTACATCAAATGCCTTTTGAGCGTCCTCTCCCCATACAAACACACCTTTCTTCTAACAACTAGTAATGGGACTAGTAATGGTACTAAAATCATGAATAAAACCAGGAGTATGAATTGAGACCAGGAGTTCGAAGACCAGGAGAATTCGTATGTGGATGAGATTCTTTGTGATGTTATTCGTATGGGTGCTTGTCATATTTTGTTGGGTCGTCCTTGGCAGTTTGATAGGGACGTGGTTCACAAGGGGAGAAGCAACGAGTATGAATTGAGAGACAAAGGCAAGAAGATTGTGCTAAAGCCTATGTCATCACAAGTGGTTCGTTCCATGAGTGTGCATCAAAAAAAGAAGCCAAATCTCACCATGTTGGCTAGTGAACAAGAGATTGAGCAAGCTCTAGATCATGGAGAGTTGGTGTATTTGCTCGTGGCTAAGGAAAGTTCAATCGAAGGCCAAAATTGGAAAGAAGGCAGTCCCACTGCCGAGTTGCTTTTGAGTTCAAGGATGTATTTCCCGACGAATTACCACCATGTTTGCCTCCTATTCGTGGTATTGAACATCAAATTGATCTTGTTCCAAGGACTTCTTTGCCTAATAAGGCTGCTTATCGTTGCAATCCGGAGGAAACAAAGGAGTTGCAAAAACAAATTGATGACTTTGTGAGTCGAGGCTATGTTAGAGAAAGCTTGAGTCCATGTGGTGTTCCGGTGTTGCTTGTGCCTAAGAAAGATGGGACATGGCGTATGTGTGTTGATAGTAGGGCTGTGAATAACATTACCATCAAGTATCGTTTTCCAATTCTGAGACTTGATGATATGTTAGATGAGCTCCATGGTTCGAAGTTGTTCTCAAAAATTGCTTTGCGAAGTGGTTATCATCAGATTCGGATGCGTGAAGGAGATAAGTGGAAAACGACTTTATAGACAAACATGGTTTGTATGAAAGGACCGTCATGCCATTTGGTCTCACTAATGCTCCTAGTACGTTTATGAGGCTAATGAACGCAATGCTTAAATCATTTTTGGGCAGATTCGTTATGGTATATCTCGATGACATCTTGGTGTATAGTAAGAACGAAGAGGAGCATCTGATTCATTTGAGGGATTTTTTTGAAACCCTTAGAGCTCAAAAGCTCTATGGAAAGCTAGAGAAGTGTTCGTTCCTTGTTGATAATGTGGTATTCTTGGGCTATGTGGTTTCAAAGGATGGGGTGTCCGTGAATCAGTCCAAGATCGAGGCTACCAAATCATGGCCTAGTCCTAAAACTATAAGTGAGGTGCGTTCATTTCATGGTCTTGCTTCATTTTATAGACGTTTTATTCATGATTTCAGTACCATTACTAGTCCTATTACTAGTTGTTTGAAGAAAGGTGCGGTTGTATGGGGAGAGGACGCTCAAAAGGCATTTGATGTAATTAAGGAGCGTTTGTGTGCTGCTCCTATTTTGGCATTGCCGGATTCACCTTTCGAGGTCGAGTGTGATGCTAGTGGTGTGGGAATTAGTGCTGTTTTGATCCACGGTAAGCGTCCCATAGCTTATTTTTCCGAAAAGTTAGGGGGTTCTGGTTTGAATTATTGCACTTATGATAAAGAGTTCTATGCCATTGCTAGAGCTTTGGATCATTGGAGTCATTATTTGCGTTCTAGTCACTTTATCTTGCATTCTGACCATGAATCTTTGAAGTATATTGATGGGCAACAAAAATTGAGTCCAAGGCATGCTAAATGGGTTGAGTTCTTGCAATCCTTTCATTTTTCTTCGAAGTACAAAGATGGTAAGAGCAATGTGGTTGCTGATGCATTACGACGGGGATATACTTTGCTTGCTATACTTGATGTTCGTCTATTGGGGTTTGAGACCTTGAAAGACTGATGTTGACTTTGGAGTTGCATTTGAGAAATGTGCAGTTGGTGCCTATGGAGAGTACATGTTGCAAGATGGTTTCTTTTCTAAGGCAATCGTCTTTGTATTCCCAAGCACTCAATTCTTGAGCTACTAGTTCGTAAGGCTCATGGTGGAGGGTTGGCTGGTCACTTTGGTATAGCTAAGACCTTGGAGATATTGAGGGAGCATTTTTTTGGCCTAAAATGTTGGGCGATGTAACGAACATTGTGGGTAAGTGCGTGACTTGTCATATGGCCAAGAGTTCTTTCAAGCCCGGTTTGTACTCACCATTACCAGTTCCGGTTCGTCCTTGAGAGGATGTTCCCATGGATTTTATAGTGGCTTTGCCTCATACTCAAAGAGGTAAGGATGCTATCATGGTCGTTGTTGATAGATTTTCCAAGATGACTCACTTTGTCGCTTGTCACAAAACGAATGATGCTTGTGATGTGGCTGATTTGTATTATAAAGAGATTGTTCGATTGCATGGAATTCCCAAGACTATTGTTTCGGATCGTGATTCCAAGTTTTTGAGTTACTTTTGGAATACATTGTGGAGAAAGGTGGGAACCAAATTGTTGTTTAGCACTTCACATCACCCTCAAACTGATGGGCAAACGGAGGTTACAAATCGAACCTTGGGAACGTTGTTACGAGGGTTGGTAAGTAAGACGCAAAAGGATTGGGATGTCAAGCTTTCCATTGGATCTGATTCCATTGCCGAAATATGAGTTGGTTCACAAAGATGTCGATGCCAAGTTGAAATCTATGATGAAATTGCACCAACAAGTTCGTGACCGTATTGAAGATATCAATGCCTCTTATAAACAGAAATCAAATAACAATCGCAAACCTCCGGTTCTTGTCGAAGTTGATTTGGTTTGGGTTCATTTGAGGAAAGGGCATTTTCCAAGCAAACGCAAGAACAAGCTTATGCCTAGGGCTGAAGGTCCTTACAAGGTGGTTGCCCGTGTGAATGATAATGCTTACAAGATCGAGCTTTCGGGAGATTATGGTGTCTGTTGTGGGATCTTTTACGGTGATAACGTGTCATGCGTTCCTCGGAGGTATCAAGTATGAGCTGGCACAAGCTTCTGGCAACCTGCAAAACAAGAATATTCCCGTAGGAATATTCCCTCCGTTGCTTAAGTAATTATTGTAGGGGAATACAGTTATATATAATAACATGTGCGGAAACAATCCCCAAAGCCAGGAAACATGTATAAAGCATAGATTAAGCAAACTTACATTCGAAGCGTGTTTTCCACAATAATCTGTCAACGAACACGAACAAAGAACTCCACTTGTCGTTCCTCTACTTGGTTCACCGACACGTTCAGATCCGTCTTGATTATCGTAGCTTAGACAATCGATCAAGATACTTTGCTTTTGGGATGAACACACCTTGGAGGCACAGAGAGAATTCGGGTTCTCTGTTTTCTCCTAGGGTTGTGTGTATTGTGTTATGATTAGTTGGAAAGAGGTTAGAAGGTTATTTACATAACCTTACTAACCGACCAAGCCTTGAGGCAAGGCCGGCTAGCAAGCCCCGCGCGCCATCACATGGACACGCACATCAAGCTGGGCCGTGGGCCGCGCTGCTGCTGTTGTGTCGGGGTCTCGGCCCGCACGCGCACAACTCCTCGACCATTGGCCTCGCTGCTGCGTTGCTTTGCTTGCTCGCCTAGCGCGCGCGCGCCCATGGGCCTTGAGTGCTTCGTGCACTCGGCTCGTGGGCCGCTCCTCGTATTCGCGATTTAATATATTTCCGATATATTATTTATCGTTTCGTATACGACGAATCACCGTCGTACGATACGATTTATTCGTCTCGCCTAGCTTACGAATATTCGCGATACGATATACGATTCCGATGCAAGGTCGTATCGTATAATACGATTCCAACTTAATTCCCAAAAGGCTATTAAATGAATTTCTGATTCATTTAATCCGGTGATCTGTTACGTGTCATTGGTGTGACCTTGTAGGTTCAGTCAAGAGTAAGCTGTGAGTTCAATATCCATTAGAACTCACTGATCGGAAGCATTGCTCCAGCTAGCTGTTCCGATCACTTGATCTCACTGAATTAATTGTTCGCAATTAATCTGAACCTTGGTATTAGACTTAATGCACCTTGGGTGAAGGACATATTTCCTTCAATCTCCCACTTGTCATTCAGACAAGTGTGCATCCACATTCCTTTGTCACTTAGTGTTACTTACTGAACATAAGGTAAGATCCAAGCCATCCTTACTAGGTCCAGAAGTGTTTCTCGGATTACAGAGTTCAACTGTCAAACTTTTGCAGAAGGTTAAGCCGGTTAAGCCTAACCATTCTGAGCACGGCCATGCATTTTACAGTATCTAACTCTCCGAGAGGCCTTGTTACACAACAACAACATATCCTATCAAATATAGAAGGACAATCCATTCTTGCAATCTATGAACACTCACTTTGATTCATAGTACGCCCAACAACTGCTTTTATAGCCTCCTTTTACGGTGCGTCGTTTAGCTAGCATCAAAGCGAACTAATTCTCAAACGAGCAGTCATAATCGCTCATATTCTGAGGAACGGTTTCTAATCACCATTAATGAGAACTACCTATGACATGACTTTAATCTCTTAAAGTGTTCTCATGGTCAATCCGATACAAGATCCAATAAGTATCTATACAAAAGATTCTAACATCCAGTCACTCTAGTTCAAGAAACAGAACTAAGTAATCTACTTGCAATCTAATCTTCATTAGTCATTGGTCGTCCACCTTTCAATGACCTGGATTAGGGATCCTTTGTGACTTCAATATTCAAGTTCACTTATGGGTGTTTCTTTGTCGAATAATCCATCTTGACATCCCATTTGAATGATTTGAATCACATACACTTATCATTTAATTCTAAACCACAATTAAATGAATATGAAATAAATAAATTTCATAAATATGAAATGGTTAAACCAATTGTTTTAAACATAGATCTAACAGATGTTCTAAAACAATACTTAGAAAATCAAAGCCATTCTCCAACATGCTTGATTCCCATGGTTTCTACATGTGCGTTGTGTTTCACTAGTGGCAACGGTTTATTCAATGGATCCGCGACGTTGTCGTCAGTTCCAACCTTGCAAATCTCGATTTCTTTTCTTTCAACGATCTCTCGAAGTATATGAAATCGGCGCAGTACGTGCTTGGACTTCTGGTGGCTCCTAGGCTCCTTTGCCTGGGCAATGGCTCCGCTATTGTCGCAATACAAAGCCACTGGTCCTTTAATGGAGGGGACAACACCAAGTTCTTCGATGAACTTCCGAATCCAAACAGCTTCCTTTGCTGCTTCTGAGGCAGCAATGTACTCGGCTTCAGTTGTAGAATCCGCAATAGTGCTTTGCTTAGCACTTTTCCAGCTTACTGCTCCGCCGTTGAGGCAGAACACAAACCCAGATTGTGATCTGAAATCATCTATGTCGGTTTGAAAGCTTGCGTCCGTATAGCCCTTAACAATCAACTCATCTGTACCACCATACACCAGAAACTGATCCTTGGTCCTTTTCAGGTACTTTAGGATGTTCTTGGCAGCAGTCCAATGCGCCTCACCTGGTTCTGACTGGTACCTGCTCGTTGCACTGAGTGCGAACGAAACATCCGGCCTTGTACAAATCATAGCATACATGATGGATCCAATAGCCGAAGCGTATGGAATTCCACTCATTGTTCTACGCTCTCAGATGTTTTGGGACACTGATTCTTGCTTAGATATATGCCATGTGACATGGGTAGATGGCCTCTCTTGGCTTCCATCATATTGAACCTAGCTAGCAATTTGTCAATGTAAGTACTTTGGCTTAGTCCAATCATCCTCTTAGATCTATCCCTATAGATCTTGATTCCCAATATGTACTGTGCCTCTCCTAAGTCCTTCATTGAGAAACACTTCCCGAGCCAAGTCGTTACAGACTCCAACATAGGAATGTCGTTTCCAATAAGTAGTATGTCGTCAACATACAAGACTAGGAATGCAATTTTACTCCCACTGACCTTCTTGTATACACAAGATTCGTCCTGATTCTTGATGAAGCCAAACTTATTGACTGCTTCATCAAATCGTTTATTCCAACTCCTTGATGCCTTCTTTAGTCCGTAGATGGAATTCTTAAGCTTGCATACCTTTCCTTGGTTCTTTTGATCAACAAAACCCTCCGGCTGTGTCATAAACACAGTCTCTTCAAGAACACCGTTCAAGAAGGCAGTTTTAACATCCATTTGCCATATTTCATAGTCATAAAAAGCCGCAATCGCAAGGATTATCCGAATAGACTTAAGCATCGCGACTGGAGAAAAGGTTTCATCGTAGTCAACGCCGTGAACTTGCCTGTAACCTTTTGCTACCAATCTAGCCTTGTATATGTATACAATTCCATCTTTGTCTTTCTTCAACTTGAAGACCCATTTGCATCCGATAGGTGTGAACCCATCCGGCAAATCAACCAAATCCCAGACTTGATTTTCAGACATGGAGTCTATTTCAGATTTCAGATTTAGTGGAGCTTGGGCTCGTCATAGCTTGCTTGTAAGTCATAGGTTCATCACTATCCAATATGAGAACGTCTAAGTATTCAGTCAAGAGGACGCCTGTCCATCTATCCGGCGGAAAAATAGTTCTATTTGACCTACGAGGGGCAACAACGTTTTGAGGAACTACTCCCACTGGCTCTTCTAAAGACCTTGGAGGTTCATCAACCTGAACTGCTTCTAAAGAGTTCTGAGTTCGTTGTTCGTCTCGAATCTCTTCGAGGTCTATTATTCTCCCACTTGTCAATTTGGAAATATGATTTCTTTCCAAAAAGACACCGTCACGAGCAACGAAAACCTTGTTGTCTGACTTGTTGTAGAAATAATACCCCATAGTTTCTTTTGGATACCCAACGAAGAAACATTTGTCAGATTTAGGTTGTAGCTTGTCCGAAATTAATCGCTTGACATATGCTTCGCAACCCCAAATCTTCAGAAAAGACAACTTTGCAAGTTTCCCAGTCCATAATTCGTATAGAGTCATTTCAACATCTTTTGACGGAGCACGATTCTGTGTGAGTGCTGCAGTTTGCAACGCATGTCCCCAGAACTGTAAAGGAAGTTCGGCCTGACCCATCATTGACCTGACCATATCGAGTAAGGTCCTGTTTCTCTGTTCCGACACTCCATTCCATTGAGGTGTCCCCGGAGCAGTCAATTCAGAAAGAATACCGCATTCTTTTAGATGGTCATCAAACTCGTGGCTAAGATATTCACCTCCTCGATCAGATCTTAGAGCTTTGATTTTCTTGCCATGTTGATTCTCTACTTCATTTTGAAATTCTTTGAATTTCTCAAACGATTCAGACTTGTGCTTCATTAAGTAAATATAGCCATATCTACTGAAGTCGTCCGTAAACGTTATGAAATAGCTGAACTCACCTCTAGCTTTCGTACTCATAGGCCCACATACGTCCGTATGTATTAGCCCTACTAGTTCGCTTGCTCTTTCTCCCACCTTTGAGAAAGGTTGCTTTGTCATTTTGCCAAGTAAACAAGATTCGCATTGATCAATCTTCTCTAAGTCGAATGATTCTAGAATTCCTTTCCGTTGAAGTAATTCCATGCGCTTTATGTTTATATGGCCTAATCGACAATGCCACAGAAATGTGGATCCGAATCACCAGTTTTAGCCTTTTTGGTATTTATGTTATAAATGTGTTTGCTTGTATCTAGCACATAAAGACCGTTTTCTTGTTGTGCTGAACCATAAAACATTCCATTCAAAGCAAAAGAACAACTATTGTCTTTAAATTGAAAACTAAAACCTTTAGAATCCAAACTTGAAACGGAAATAATGTTTCTGGTGATACTAGGAACATAGTAACAGTTTTCTAGTTCCAAAACAAACCCACTAGGCAAAGAAATAAAATAAGATCCTACGGCTAATGCAGCAATCCGTGCTCCATTTCCCACGCGTAGATCCATCTCGCCTTTATCAAGCTTTCTACTTCTCCTTAGTCCCTGCGAATCGGAACATAAGTGTGAGCCACAACCAGTATCTAATACCCAAGAAGTAGAATTAGCAAGATTACAATGTATAACATACATACCTGAAGGAGAAGCAACGTTTCCGTCCTTCTTCTCTTCCTTTAATTTGGGGCAATCTCGCTTGTAATGACCATTCCATTACAATTGAAGCATTGCGATGTGGAAGGAGAAGCATTCCTCTTCATCTTGCTCTTGGAAGGCGCCAGATGCCCTCCGGGAGTGGACGAAGATGCAGCCTTGCTTTTCTTCCCCTTGCCTACTTTCTTGAATTTAGTGCACCTCACATTCAAAGGTCTTGATTGAACTTAAGGATTTTCTCGCATTTCACGAGTAATTCCACAAGTTCACAGAATGTGTTCTCTTTCTGATGAAAGAGATAGTGCATCTTAAAACCCTCATAATCCTTATGAAGAGAATTCAGCACTAGTGCAATAGCTATCGACTCTTTGATGGAACCACCAAGTCTCTCAATTGTGAAAAATAATCCAGACATCATATCCACATGAGACCGAATTGATGTATTTTTGTCCATCTTGACAGAGTAAATGCGCCTTTGTGCCTCTAGAAGTTCGATTTCTAGGCATGACTTGCGTGGGGTTATGAGCTTGAGATTGCTCATTGAATTAGCCAATTCATCAACCCTATTGCCACCAGTTTGACACAAGGGTCGAAAACCCGCACACTCATCCTTGAGGCTACTTAGGAGAGCTTGAGGTTCAAAAGTGATGAGCCTTCCTCTCCAACTCTCAGGGATAGACTTAAGGATGAACTCCGTGACAAGGTACTTGTGAAGTGCCCAACTTCTGTACTTTTCAGGAGTCATGCCTCGCGCATCATAGCTAGGGAAAGGTTGTTCAATGACATAGTGTATGCCATTAACTTTCAAAACTTCGACAAGTTTCTCTTTCCATTCAAGAAAATTAGTCAAGTCTAACTCGACATCCAGAATTTCAGCTGATATGATTGTTGTTATGTTTGCGAACATTTTGATTACTACAATCGAAAAGAATTTGCAATAAATAACCATTCATAGAATTCAATAACTTTGAAATAAAAGCAAACATGCAATCATTAAAGCTATTAAAACATTTCATTCATGCAAAAGCAAAAACATGGTCCAAAATGAATGAAACGATTCCAAGACCCCAAAAGTCCTAAATCCTTAAGCAGCTTTAGCATGTCTTAAGTAGTTTAAGATTTTAGGTAAGCAAAACCTATTGCTAGTAATCTCCAAATTACTCTTGGTTAATAAATTAATGCCATAATTTATTCCATTGCCACAACTTAATGCCATTGTTGTTTGAGTTGTAACCACAATAAACGTGCTCCTTTAGGACGCCTTACCACCTAAGTCAACTAAAATAACACCTCGCTTTAGCGTAAACCTACTATCTTAGATTCCTATATTTTTGTAAGTGCTTGATTTGGAAGGCAATTTTTTAAACTCAATATTACTTTGGACCTAGTTTTTTCTATGTTGGTTCGATTATTTAGTGAACTTAATCTAATCGATTCATAGGAAACAACCTGTTCATGCAAAGCATACATACATTCATACCGCATAATATATATATAGAAGTGCATAAATAAATGGTGATCTAGTATGGCCCAAAACTTCTTGTCTTGAAGCATCCAATCTTCATCACCTCCTTGTTAGCTTGGCATCGTCTTGAATCTTCGTTCAAATGCTAACTTAAAGTTCTAAACTTAGAAATGCTTGAAAATAATAAAATTACATCAAAATTTTTATGGTACGCAGACCATATTTAAAACTTTACATTCAAAGATAGAACGGTACGCAGACCGTATTTAACTATCCTAAATTGGCCATACTAGTCACTTGGAGTACTTGCATTACATAAAATATATATTCTATGCATTCACCCATTCGTGTGCTAAAATGAATGGCCCATATTAATATGCAAGTATTTACGTGAATTAATTAAAATTCACGTTCACATAAACGCGTCCTAGAAGATTAATCAATTTCCAAATTATTAATCCTTAGACTTTATTCTAATTAAAATTGAATTTAATTTAAATAATGCGACCTACGAAAATAATTAAAAATAATTATTTCATTTTAATTTCATTTAGTGGCTCCCACTCAAACCAATAATTATTCCGGATAATTAATTTTGAAATATTAAATTAAATATCCCGTTAGCCCAAATTAATGCAAATATACGAAGTCCAACGAAATAAACAATTTTCAACGAAAAAAGTCCGATTACGTACTTGGACTTGGCTTGCGCCTAGCCCAATCCCTTGCGTGTGGCCCATGAGGTGCACGAGCGAGCTCGCACAACCCAGGCCTTAGCGCGCGCGCGTGCCCGCAGCTGTCGCTGCCCCTGCGCTGCGCCGTTGTGCCTTCGTGCGCTGGACGTCGCATGGCCTTGTGCCTTGCTTCGTCGCAGCCCCCGCAAGCAATGCCTGCCCCTTCCTCGCCCAGCGCGCATGAGGCACGCAGCACGCTTGCTGCTGCCCGTGTCGCTGCGGCTCGGCCAAAGCACAGCAGCCCCGTATGGCTCGACGAGCCATACGTCCACCATACTTGTGTTCGTGCCTTTGGTTCGTGATACGGACCAACTCAATTAAAAATAAATTTAATTTCACGAACTTGCATTAACATTATTTTTCAAAAAGTTACGATTTTTATTTTCGAAAAACAACGATTTTTAACGATTTAATAAACACCAACGACAATCCAATTTCGTAAAATTATTAAATCAAGGGCTAACAATATTCAAACTTTTAAGAACGAACGAATCAACATTAAAGTTTGAACTTTTAATTAATAAAATCCGAAGCTTTAAATCGTTCATTAACATTTAAATTTCAGATTTTTAATAATTTGGTTTAAGTGCGATTAAAATTAACGAGACCACTCCAAATTTCAATCCAATAATTTTTAAAATTAGCCACTGACCCATGAAATTATATCCCCTTTCCCAATTAACCTGATTATTAAACCAAAATTAATTAAAATTCAATTAGGGTTTCAAATTTTACGAATGGGGGAAAGGCAAAATTAGGGTTTATACTTATCGGAAAAATCTGAAAATTTTACCATAGATCAATAATATACCCAGAAACATTTTGTCAAAATTTCAACAAATTTCGAGTAGTTTAGGTCGACCTTTTAATTGAATTACTGTCCGACACTTTTAATTTTTAATGAAAAATTAACAAAAACGCCCAAAAAACGATACTTCGAGGCCTGTTTTTGCAATTCCGTTCTCATGAGTTGATCTTAGAAAATTCTTTTCAATCAGATAAGGGTTTTAAAACTCGAAAAAACGAATATTTTTGATTTCGGACCTGATTATTACGCAATTCATCCAATAATTCGTAAAATTTCCGAAAATTCAACAAAAAATTCAAAATTTTCGACAAATGCAAAAACAATAAAATCATGCTAATTCATGCTTTGAATACATAAGGCTCATGATACCACTGTAGGGGAATACAGTTAAACATAATAACATGTGCGGAAACAATCCCCAAAGCCAGGAAACATGTATAAAGCACAGATTAAGCAAACTTACATTCGAAGCGTGTTTTCCACAATAATCTGTCAACGAACACGAACAAAGAACTCCACTTGTCGTTCCTCTACTTGGTTCACCGACACGTTCAGATCCGTCTTGATTATTGTAGCTTAGACAATCGATCAAGATACTTTGCTTTTGGGATGAACACACCTTGGAGGCACAGAGAGAATTAGGGTTCTCTGTTTTCTCCTAGGGTTGTGTGTATTGTGTTATGATTAGTTGGAAAGAGGTTAGAAGGTTATTTACATAACCTTACTAACCGACCAAGCCTTGAGGCAAGGCCGGCTAGCAAGCCCCGCGCGCCATCACACGGACACGCACAGCAAGCTGGGCCGTGGGCCGCGCTGCTGCTGCTGTGTCGTGGTCTCGGCCCGCACGCGCACAGCTCCTCGGCCATGGGCCTCGCTGCTACGTTGCTTTTCTTGCTCGCCTAGCGCGCGCGCGCCCATGGGCCTTGAGTGCTTCGGGCACTCGGCTCGTGGGCCGCTCCTCGTATTCGCGATTTAATATATTAACGATATATTATTTATCGTTTCGTATACGATGAATCACCGTCGTACGATACGATTTATTCTTCTTGCCTAGCTTACGAATATTCGCGATACGATATACGATTCCGATGCAAGGTCGTATCGTATAATACGTTTCCCACTTAATTCCCGAAAAGCTATTAAATGAATTTCCGATTCATTTAATCCGGTGATCTGTTACGTGTCATTGGTGTGACCTTGTAGGTTCAGTCAAGAGTAAGCTGTGAGATCAATATCCATTAGAACTCACTGATCGGAAGCATTGCTCCAGTTAGCTGTTCCGATCACTTGATCTCACTGAATTAATTGTTCGCAATTAATCTGAACCTTGGTATTAGACTTAATGCACCTTGGGTGAAGGACATATTTCCTTCAAATATAAGCTAGAGAGAGAAGTAATTTGTAGAGAGAAGGCATAGCAAAGATATTTTAAGGTAGGTGGGAATGAATTGAATGCCCCTTCTTACCTAGGGATCTGCACTATTTATAGTGCTATGGTTTCTTGGGATTTGATCCTCAAACCCTGGCCTGATGAGTGGGTGCTTTCCTAGATTTAGGACACGTGTCCGATAATAGGGGGTCTTATTTAGACCTGGTTGGCCCTTTGTATGTTGGGCTTTCCTGCAATTTATTGGGCTTTTTTCATGATTTGACCAGGGACTCTTCCAACCAAATAGGGTCATAGGCTGGAGAGATGGGCCCTGGGTCTTAAGGCAGATATGGGCTCAGTATGGATTATGGATATCCATGTGGAGAATCTTTGTGTTCCTTTTTGGCCATTGTAGTAAAGCCAGGTGGTAGTCTATTATTTTAGGCCACATCATTCGCCCCTCAAGGAGGGTGTTCTTACCCATGTGGGGGAGCCTTCTTGTTATGGTGGTGATACGAGTTTAAAAACTCGTTGTATAAACAAGCATAGTTGATTAACAAGCTAGACCTTTAACTCGTTGATCGTGAATGCAAGACAAGACCTATTGACTCACAATCAGTTCTTTGAATAGGAAACGCGTCCAAAACAAAGAAAAAGGCTGAATTATAAATTATAATTCGAAATGTAACAAACAAGTGTTTTAATCATCCAGTTGGTTGTTTATTCCAATCAAGAAGCTGACTATAAATAGCCAAAAACCAACAGCTACAAGAGCTTTAAACGGCTAATTAAGAGCCATTTAAGAGCCTTTAAAACTGGCAGTTACAAGCTCTAAAGCCTCCTAATTCAGTCACTAAATTGGAGGTTACAAAGGCTTAAAACTCTCCTTACAAACAGCAATAATCAAAGCTAAGTAATGACTGAATTTAAATTGGGGATTTAAACAAATATCCCTTTATTAAACCGACTTTAACCAAAGCAATTAAAAATAATAAGTGCGTACAATCTGTTTAAACAAGCGGACCAATGTGATTAAACGGACCAGTTTGATTAACGTACCACCTTGATAATAAGGAACATATAACGAGCTCACTCAATCCAAGTCACCATGCACACAAAATGAGCCATTGAACCCAAATCAGTTTTGGTTCCAATTGCTAGCATAAGACTATCACTTTCATCCATAACCGTATCATCCCCTCCCCCTTTAAAAGGAATTGACCTCAATTCAGCAAGGCCATCATCATCAAGATAAGGTGAAAGATCACCTACATTGAAAGTAGCATGGACACCATAGTCTCCCGGAAGCTCAATCTTGTAAGCATTATCATTCACACGTGCAACCACCTTTTAAGGACCTTCAGCATTATCATTCACACGTGCAATTTCATCATAGACTTTAAGTTAGCATCGGCATCCTTGTGAACCAACTCATCTTTTGGTAATGGAATTAAATCCAAGGGCAAGTATGGATTAATCCCATATACTACCTCAAATGGAGAATGACCAGTAGCATAAGTAGGAGACCGATTATAAGCAAATTCAGCGTGAGAAAGCTTGACATCCCAATCCTTTTGCGTTTTACTTACCAACCCTCTCAATAGCGTTCCCAAGGTTCGATTTGTCACCTCTGTTTGCCCATCAGTTTGAGGGTGATGTGAAGTGCTAAACAACAACTTGGTTCCCACCTTTCTCCACAATGTATTCCAAAAGTAACTCAACAACTTGGAATCTCGATCAGAAACAATAGTCTTTGGAATTCCATGCAAACGAACAATCTCCTTATAATACAAATCAGCCACATTACAAGCATCATCCGTTTTGTGACAAGCAACGAAGTGAGCCATTTTTGAAAATCTATCCACCACGACCAAAATAGCATCCTTACCTCTTTGAGTACGAGGCAAAGCCACTATAAAATCCATGGATACATCTTCCCAAGGGCGAACTGGAACCGGCAAAGGTGAGTATAAACCAGGTTTGAAAGAACTCTTGGCCATATGACAAGTCACACATTTATTCACAATGTTCGTTACATCACCTAACATTTTGGGCCAAAAGAAATGTTCTCTCAAGATTTCCAAGGTCTTGGCTATGCCAAAGTGACCAGCCAATCCTCCACCATGAGCCTCACGCACTAGTAACTCACGAATTGAATGCTTAGGAATACAAAGGCGATTACCTTTGAAAAGAAACCCATCTTGCAACATGTACTCCCCATAAGAACCAACTGCACATTTCTCGAATGCAACTCCAAAATCACCATCATCATGATAATAATCTTTTAAGGTCTCAAACCCCAACAAACGAACATCAAGTGTAGCAAGCAAAGTGTACCTTCGTGATAATGCATCAGCCACCACATTGCTTTTACCATCTTTGAATTTCGAAGAAAAATGAAAGGATTGCAAGAACTCAACCCATTTAGCATGCCTTGGGCTCAATTTTTGTTGCCCATTAATATACTTCAAAGATTCATGATCAGAATGCAAAACAAAGTGGCTAGAACGCAAATAATGACTCCAATGATCCAAAGCTCTAACAATGGCATAGAACTCTTTATCATAAGTGCAATAATTCAAACGAGCACCCCCTAACTTTTCCGAAAAATAAGCTATGGGACGCTTACCTTGGATCAAAACAGCACCAATCCCCACTCCACTAGCATCACACTCGACCTCAAAAGGTTGAGAGAAATCTGGCAGCGCCAAAATAGGAGCAGCACACAAACGCTCTTTAATCACATCAAACGCCTTTTGAGCGTCCTCTCCCCATACAAAAGCACCTTTCTTCAAGCAACTAGTGATAGGACTAGTAATAGTACTGAAATCACGAATGAAACGTCTATAAAATGAAGCAAGACCATGAAATGAACGCACCTCACTTATAGTTTTAGGATTAGGCCACGATTTGATAGCCTCGATCTTGGACTGATCCACGGACACTCCATCTTTCGAAACCACATAGCCCAAGAATACAACATTGTCAACAAGGAATGAACACTTCTCTAGCTTCCCATAGAGTCTTTGAGCTCTAAGTGTTTCAAAAACATCCCTCAAATGAATCAGATGCTCCTCTTCGTTCCTACTATACACCAAGATGTCATCAAGATATACCACAACGAATCTGCCCAAAAATGATTTAAGCACTTCGTTCATTAGCCTCATAAACGTACTAGGAGCATTAGTGAGACCAAATGGCATGACGGTCCACTCATACAAACCATGTTTTGTCTTGAAAGCCGTTTTCCACTCATCTCCTTCACGCTTCCGAATCTGATGATAACCACTTCGCAAATCAATTATTGAGAACAACTTCGAACCATGGAGCTCATCTAACATATCATCAAGTCTCGGAATTGGAAAACGATACTTGACGGTAATGTTATTCACAGCCCTACTATCAACACACATTCGCCATGTTCCATCTTTCTTAGGCACAAGCAACACCGGAACAACACATGGACTCAAGCTTTCTCTAACATAGCCTCGATTCACAAGTTCATCAATTTGCTTTTGTAATTCCTTTGTTTCCTCCGGATTGCAATGATAGGCAGCCTTATTAGGCAAAGAAGTTCCTGGAATAAGATCAATTTGATGTTCAATACCACGAATAGGGGGCAAACCTGGTGGTAATTCATCCGGAAATACATCCTTGAACTCAAACAGCAATTCGGCAATGGGACTGCCTTCTTTCCAATTTTGGCCTTCAATTGGACTCTCCTTAGCCACGAGCAAATACACCAACTCTCCATGATCAAGAGCTTGCTCAATATCTCGTTCACTAGCCAACATGGTGATATTCGGCTTTTTCTTTTGTTTCACACTCATGGATCGAACCGCTTGAGATGACATAGGCTTTAGCACAATTTTCTTGCCTTTGTCTCTCAATTCATACTCATTGCTTCTCCCTTTATGAATCACGTCCCTATCAAACTGCCAAGGACGACCCAACAAAATATGACAAGCATCCATAGGAATAACATCACAAAGAACTTCATCCACATACGAACCCATAGTCAAACCAACCCTTACTTGCTTCGACACTTTTACACTATTACCATCATCAAGCCAATGGAGTGCGTATGGCCTAGGATGGGCAGTAGTGATTAAGCCTAATTTTGACACCATTTCACTAGAAGCAGCATTGGTACAACTCCCCCCATCAACAATTACACTACACCACTTATCTTTCACTAGACATTTAGTATGAAACAACTGATCTCGTTGGTCTAGATCAGTAGGTGAAATTTGAGTTTGTAGCGCTCTAAGAACCAGATTTGTGTCATAAATTGGAGCCATATCCTTCCTCTTCCTCCTCATCACCACTCTCATCAAACACAAATACGTCCCCCAACCTCTTTTCCTCTTCAAACAACTCCTCACGACATTCAACAGCTTCTCTCAAGGTCACTACTCGTTTATTTGGACACGCATTTTGATAATGCCCAAACCCTTGACACTTAAAACAACGCACCTTGGACAGACTTGTTTCTTTGGTTGGGTTAGATAGTTTAGGGGCAGCCGTAGAATTACTTGTACGGTACTAGGTGATGTGTTTGGTTTCAAGCTAGGTTCGGATTTAGCCCAAGACTTGGCTTTACCATCCATACTAGACCCTCCCCCATATTTTGCCTTCCCTTGATTTTCCAATTTTAAACAAAGTCCACAAAGAGTGTCAAAATCAGAATATGGATAAAGGTCTATGGTATTGGCAATATTATAATTTAGACCCCTTAAAAATCTGGACAGTTTTTGTTCCTCAATTTCCTCAATTTCTCCCATTAAGGACAACTTTTTAAACTCATCAATATATTCAGCCACACTCATTTTTCCTTGCCTCAATTCGGCAATTTTACGATAAGTTGTTATTCTATGAGTTGTTGGCACATACCTTTTACGTAGCTTACGTTTCAAAGACTCCCAAGAGGCAATTTTCTCCTTCCCTTCACGTATTCTCTTGGATTTCAGTCCCTCGAACCACAATGAAGCCCCTCGTCCTAGCTTCAATATGGCATATTTGCAACGCTTCTCATCATCAATGTCCTTGAAATCGAACATTCTCTCTATTTTGCGCTCCCACTCCAAATAGGCTTCCGGATCTGTTCCACCAACAAATTCAGGAAGTTCGGTGACTTTGAATTCATCCATAGCCCGTAGATCACGCCTAGGAGGCCTACGATACCCCCCATCTCTAACGTTCTTCAAGGCTTCTTGGAGATGTTGTAGAAAGTCAGGATCATCAAAATCCATATTTCAGTTTGTAAGAATTACGAACAGCAGCTCTTTTTTTTTTTCTTTTTTTTTTTTTTGGGCGGATCACACGAACAGCAGCTCTGATACCACTAATGATACGAGTTTAAAAACTCGTTGTATAAACAAGGATAGTTGATTAACAAGCTAGACCTTTAACTCGTTGATCGTGAATGCAAGACAAGACCTATTGACTCACAATCAGTTCTTTGAATAGGAAACGCGTCCAAAACAAAGAAAAAGGCTGAATTATAAACTATAATTCGAAATGTAACAAACAAGTGTTTTAATCATCCAGTTGGTTGTTTATTCCAATCAAGAAGCTGACTATAAATAGCCAAAAACCAACAGCAACAAGAGCTTTAAACGGCTAATTAAGAGCCATTTAAGAGCCTTTAAAACTGGCAGTTACAAGCTCTAAAGCCTCCTAATTCAGTCACTAAATTGGAGGTTACAAAGGCTTAAAACTCTCCTTACAAACAGCAATAATCAAAGCTAAGTAATGACTGAATTTAAATTGGGGATTTAAACAAATATCCCTTTATTAAACCGACTTTAACCAAAGCAATTAAAAATAATAAGTGCGTACAATCTGTTTAAACAAGCGGACCAATGTGATTAAACGGACCAGTTTGATTAACGTACCACCTTGATAATAAGGACCATATAACGAGCTCACTCAATCCAAGTCACCATGCACACAAAATGAGCCATTGAACCCAAATCAGTTTTGGTTCCAATTGCTAGCATAAGACTATCACTTTCATCCATAACCGTATCAGGTGGCGTGCCACGTGTGATTGCTTTTTTGGAAGCCTGGTTTTTGCATTTAAAATCTTCAAAAATCGTTGTTTTTCTCTCATTTGCCTTTTGTTACTTTTCAAAGAGATTTTCAGAGAGAGAAAGAGCAATTTCCCTTCCACGATCTTCTTGTGATCGTATTGAGTGTTCGTGGATTCTTTGTTCGTTGTTCTTGGAATTTGGACAATTTGCCTGATTATTTCAGCAGTTGATCACTCATTGGTAAGCATCTTTCTTAACTTCTTGTTTCTGCATGTTTATGAAATTTTACTTTTATTTTTTATGCTTTTATTCCTTTGGGAGGCGTCCTATCAGTTGTCGCGTCTCTTGTATCTGGACGGCGTACCCGTTTTTTGTCTTTCCTATTTTCTTAAGTCAGACGTCCTGTTCCCTATGCAGGACGGCATGGCTCGTGTTAAGCAGACAGCCAATGTAGGTGCATGAGGAGCACCACGAGAGAGGGACAACAGGGTTCCTTTTTCGAACCCGTCCCAAGGAAATAGGGGTGGAGTAAGTTCTTCCCATCATTCAAGAGACGGGGGTTCCAAGGCGGCACGTTCTTCAAGGAGAAGAAAGAGTGTGGCTCGCCGTCCTCGTGTCCCGCGTGAGGATAAAGATGATTCCTCCAGTTCTTCTAACGAGGAGTTTGCAAGAAATCTCCCTCCTATGGTTCGTGGGAAAGAGGATGTGGATTTGCTTCCTTCTGACATCCTCCCCAGCATGAAATGGTTGAGGTACCTAAGGGAGCAAGGACGTGACTTCGAGCATTTCTTGCTCTTGCCTCGTGGTCTTAGTTTTAGGTGCCCTCGTCCCCATTATACTGTAAACTGACTTTCTTTGGGAGAGGTTGCTGTTTATACGGCCGCCTTTAGATTGAGTCTTAGGTTTCCTCTGCACCCTTTTGTAATGGACGTTTTAGATGGTTATGACATTGGCCTAGCCCAGCTGACCCCTAATTCTTGGGTGAATGTCTTCGGTTATATCGCCAAGTGTGCGTTGAGTGACGTCACCCCTTCTTTTCCTGCTTTTGTTAGACTTGTAGATATCGCTCCTTCTTCTCGTTCTCCCCAAGGATGGTTAACCCTGTATAGCCGGCGGGGGTATAAGACGGTAGTGGGTAAGTCCTCTAGCTGAGTATGGTGGAGGAAAAAGTGGTCTATTATCCGAATAGAGGACCTCCCTCTTTCAGAGCGTCTTTCACGCTGGAATTCCCGGCCTCGCTATTTGTCTAGGGCTGACGCCTATCCTCGTCTTCTGTCAAGGGAGTGGAGGCTCATTAAGCCTTTATTTCAGGCCGAAATGTATCGGCTGTCTGCGAAGAGTCACGCGTGGGTGCCCAATAATTGGCTTCCCCATGTGGGTCAGTTCACCAACATGGTCTTCCTTGCGGCCGTTGGTCTCTGCCCCTACTTGAATAGAGGTAGTTTTGTATTTTATTTTCCACAAAGCCTTTTTTTCTTATCCTTCACTAATCCCCTTGGTTTGTGTAGATCTTTCCATGAGTCGTCTGTCCCCAGAAGACAAGGGTTTGGTGGACGTACCTACCTGGTTGTCCCAGGTGTATACGGATGACATTTTCAAGGTCGTGGTGGCCAAGAAGAAAGATTCCGTAAAGAAATCCGATGAGGGTGCTTCTGGTGACGCTTCTAAGGTATATTTTGTTCAATTGGACGTATTTCTGTATTCTTTTAAAATCTATGCTTGTTTGTTCACCCTTTTCATTTTTAGGAGCCTACCGCGTCGGCTACAAAGAAGTGTCCTGCCTCTTCGGAGGCGGCCCCTAAGCCCAAGTGTCCCTTCTTCAAGAAGTTGGGCAATGCTGATGCTGCTGCGAAGCCATCGGTGTCGAAGCCCGGCCCCTCTGGCTGGGGGAGAGGGAGCCCCTATCCCTCAAACGACCAACCTTCCTCCCGAGTCAAAGGAGACGTCTCCAAAGGTGGTTGTCGATGGAGATTTTGCGGCCAAAGCGGCCGCTACTGAGGCGGCCACTGATAAGCTTGATGCCCCTGGTGCTGCTGCAAATGTTGGCCAGGCTACCGCTTCCTCTTTGAGAGAGGGGAAGGGCAAGGAGTCCCAAGATACTCCTGTTGAAGACGCATCAATGCCTCCGCCGGCTCCGTCGGCTGGTTAGTTGTTTAATACTTAGGACGTCTGGATAACTTAGTAGTTTTGGTATTTTGATTGATATATGGATATTGGTTCAGGTGATATGTTCAAATGGATGAGGCGGGCCGAGGTGGCGAACATTCCTCCATCCGGCGGGTTTAGCTCAGAGGAAAAGGATAAGATTCTTTCAGCCGTCTACGATGCGATTCCCGAGGAGTATGTGAACTCGCTTCCTAGAATTGGCCTGGGTATATATATATATATATATATATATTTTTTTTTTTTTTGAGAAGTTAATTAAGTCTGTTTTGGCTCGCGACAGCTCTTCATCCGTTGTGCCGAGGGTAGGCATTACCGCTTTGACATGCATAAGGAGATGTTGAAGCACAAGGACCAGATTGAAATCATGAGAAGTATGCTGAGAAGAAGGCTAGACAGATCAATGAGGACGCGGATGTCCAGATCAGGTCAGAGACGGATGCTCTGAGGGAGGCTGAGGAGGATGCCCAGAACTATGAAAAGAAGTTGCTGGAGCATGAGGAGAAGTTGGCCACGCTAAGGACAGGGTATTCCGCCGTCTCAGTGTTAGGTTATGATACATATGACATTACATAGATCATGCGGAAACAACCATTAACCCAGGACAACATATTATTTACACATAATCATATAGCATAATTTAGATGCATACTCTTTGTTGCGTGCCCTCCCTAGCTGCGCCCGAACCGAACAAGAACAAGTCTTTAGGACTCCAAGTGTCGTCCCTCCGTAGATAGTCCACAGCACGTCCGGATCCGCCTTAAGATTGACCAACTAGAATCGCCCTTAAGGTACTAGAAAATTTCGGCACTTTATGAGCAAGATGTGTGTTTTAATTTTCTCTCAAAAAAACTCACTTTTGAATACTTTGAAACTTGTGTATAAATTATGACCCCTAGGCCTTTATTTATAGAGTTATGGAAAAGGAATCGTAATCCTAGTAGGATACGAATTAATTGAAATTAGAATCCTACATGAATTCTATTTAATTAATTTATCCAATTAGGAATAGAAATTTAATCATACACTGACTCTTGTAGATTTAGGAATCACGCATGAGCACAAACTCACACACACACGGCAGCCACAAGGGCTGCCCATGCGCGTGCGAGCAGCAGCCCACGCAGCGCGGCCCACGCATCCGTGGCCTTGGCGCGCGCTGGGCCTGCCTTGCGGTAGGCCTGGGCGCTGCCTTGGCTGCGCGCGTGCTTGCTGGGCGATGGCCCGGCTTCGTGCTGGGCCTTCGTCCGGCAGGCCTCGTTCGATGCTAATTCGTACGATACGCTTCCGATTAAATTTCCAGTTCCGGAATTTATTTCCGATACGAACAATATTTAATATTTCCGATTCCGGAATTAATTTCCGTTTCGAACAAATATTTAATATTTCCGTTTCCGGAATTATTTTCCGATTCCGGTAATATTTCCGATTCTGACAATATTTCCGTTTCCGGCAATATTTCCGATTCTGGTAATATTTCCATTTCCAATAATATTTTCCGATACGTACCATGTTTCCGTTTCCGGCAACATCTACGACTTGGATAATATTCATATTTCCGATACGATCCATATTTCCGTTTCCGGCAATATCATCGTTTCCGGAGTATTCATTTCTTGCCTGTGACGATCTTAGCTCCCACTGAAACCAAGATCCGTCGGTTCCGAATATTCATAGATGGAGTATTTAATGCCATTAAATACTTGATCCGTTTACGTACTATTTGTGTGACCCTACGGGTTCAGTCAAGAGTAAGCTGTGGATTAATATCATTAATTCCACTTGAACTGAAGCGGCCTCTAGCTAGGCATTCAGCTCACTTGATCTCACTGAATTATTAACTTGTTAATTAATACTGAACCGCATTTATTAGACTTAACATAGAATGCATACTTGGACCAAGGGCATTATTTCCTTCAGTCTCCCACTTGTCCTTAGGGACAAGTGTGCATTTCCTAATTCCTTTGTCGCTCGATGCTTGCTCTTGAACATAAGGTAAGATTTGTCATCCTTATTATGTCCAGAGGTGTTCCTCGGTTTCAGAGTTCAACTGATCAAATAAACAGATAATCATAGCCTATGATTCATCCGAGCACGGCCATGCATTTCACAGTTTCTAGCTCTCCGAGTGGCCTTGTACAACTTTTAAGCATCTCATCCCGATTTATGGGAGGACAATCCCAATCTTGCGATCTTGAGATTAGACTTCGTTTGATAGGTGATTACCTGAGCGTTGCCTTTATAGCCTCCTTTTACGGTGCGACGGTTGGTCGACGTCAAAGCAACCAGTTCTCAAACAAGTAATCTCAAATCACTCAGGTATTGAGGATTTAGTGTCTAATAATTTAATGAAATTTACTCATGACAGATTTTCATCTCTTACAGTAAAGTTTCATAGGTCTTGTCCGATACTAGTCTTCCCAAAGTAAGTATCTATGCAAATGATTATGACATTGCCATGTCCACATAGTTCAAGAAACAGAACTACTAGTCATTTTGCATTCTAGTCGTCTAACGTTTTCTATGCGTCCAATTTTATAGAAAACTCCGACTAGGGACCATTTTCAACCTTTGACATTCAAGTTCACTTGATAGACATTTCTTAGTCACAGGACTGGTCCTGACAGTCTATCTTGAATATTTCGTCAAATTTGAAGGGACTCATCATTTAATACTAAACCAAGATTAAATGGAATATGAAAATACATTTCATATATGATAAATGTTCAACCCCAATGTTTTACAACCATGGGCCTCAAACCCATTTTCTAAAACAATTCATGGAATTCAAAGCTATGCTTGATTTCCAGTGCGACAATGTGAGTGTTGCTTCTCACTTGTTGCATAGGTTTAGTTATCATGCTTTGCCAATCTTAACATCCTTTTCATCGAATGTTCTTTGAGATATGATGATAAGATCTTTTCGAGTTTGTTTATTATGTGATCTAGTCTTTCTTACTACATTAGTGGTTCTACGCATTTTGCAATGAAGAACCATTAAGTTAGCAGACGTTTTTCTTGCTTCAAGAGTGGTTCCACGCATTTTTCAATGAAGAACCATCAAGCCAGCAGATAGGTGATCTACCCAAGTTCAGTGAAGAACTTTAAACAACCCTGTTTTATTGCTTCTTAGGCAATAATTACTTTTACTTCAACTGTATAGGTTGCTAGTGATGCTTTGTTTGGATTTACCTATCCAAGCAGTTCATAGATATGTGGAAGACTCTCCAACTATATCTTAGAACATAGAAATTAATATTTTAATTTCCCACGCAACAACTCATGGTCTCCAATCCATGTTGCCATTTCAAAACACGATGCTCTATAGCTCGTCCTTATCAATGGTTAACTCCAAAGGGTCTTGCTTGATCCTTTGCCAGTGTTTATGCGTGTAGCATCAATATTTAGCGTATCTTTATTTCCTTGAATCAAGAACTATTCCTATGTACCTTTTCAAGTACCATAAGTATTCTTGATCTCAATCTAGTTGATCTTCACTTAGATCAATAGAGATTGGTATATGTTCGTCATGCCTAAAGTCATACGATACGTTTTTGGCGATCCTCATATTATATCATACATGATAAATTTTTTTTTTTTTTTGCAGAATAATTCCCAATTGAATTCTACTCATGTAACTTTAGCTCATTCAATTTTAGTAGATACTGAATCCAGCTAAATTCTTTGACATATAATATAGGTTAAGAATCTCATTTAGACTCTTTGATGTTTAACTTAGTAAATGCTTATACATAGTTCAAACATTCTTTACTTAGATTTATTCACATGGGTCGAATATCTCCAATGGAGACTTTCGTGTTTGATTTAGTAAATGCCATTACTTAATCTAAAACAATATTATAAGATCTTTGTAAATAGATCTTAATACCCAATATGTACTAAGTTTCGCCATGGTCCATCATTGATGAATAATTTCAAATCTAAGTCATTAGCATTTGAATGTTATTTCACAATAGAGAGATATGTGTGATACACATAGGACCAAATAAGTTTTTATGTACTCCCACTAAACTTCTTATACATCTATAAGAATCATGTATATTTTATGAAACTAAAATGCTTATTAGCTTCACTTAAAATACAGTTCCAATTCCCAATTGCTTGCTTAAATCTGTACTTAGATTTTATAAGCTAGCTTTCCTTTTCAAGCATTTATTTGGATCCACAAATCCTATGACATGCCATGTACATAGTTTATTCCAACATTTGATTGAGGAATACTTTTGTCATCCAATTGCCATATTTACCAATATGCAATCATTGCTTGAATTATAGACTTGAAGCATTACGATTTTGCATGAGGTTTCAACACAATCCACATCGTGAATTTGCTTGTAACTTTTAGCAACTAATCTAGCTTTGTGTGTGAACACAATTCATGTTTGATGGTTTTTATCCTTAAAACAAACTTGCAACCAATAGGTGTGAAACTATTCTTGCAAATCAACAAAATTTCAATTTTGTCATCAAAACATTGAGTATGTTTTATGGCCTTTAACCATTTAAAACATATAGTCTATATATGGCCTCTAACCATTTTAGGGAATCTATATTTCGTCATAGCTTTCTTACAAGTCACAAACTCATTAATCTACATGATAATAGTTTGACTGCAAGTTGTAGGTTTCTTCACTATCTAATAGAAGAATTGCATAGTTTCAGGGACCTGAACTCCATGTTTCTTCACTATAGAAGAATCTCATAGTTTCAGTGACTTGAACTCTATGCCTACTTGGGTATAGAACATCAAACAACAGAATATCAATAGCCACTTGAAAGTCCATTGAATATTCTGTTCTATCAATAGCCACTTGAAAGTCCTTTGAATATTCTGTTCTCTTTGAAGCACTTGTAAAGTCTTCTAAGAGAAGTCTATTCTTTAAAGCCACTTCTAAAGTCCTTAAAGAATTAGTTCGGATTTTCTGAAGCACTTCGAAAAGCCTCCGGAATGTCCGTTTATGTTTGTTGTTCGCCTCGAAAACTTTCGAGGTCTATTTTCTCCCACTTGTCATTTTGGAAACGAATCTCCAAAAGGACATTATTTCGAGCAAACAAACATTATGTTCTCAAAAATTCGTGGTAGAAACAATACCCTTGTGTCTCATTTGAATAAATCACAATGAAACATATATCTATACTTGGACCTTAGTTTGTTGAATAACAAACACTAAGCTCCCACTGAGTTTAAGAACTCTTTAGATATATTATGAAAAGATATTCTGAAATTACTTTTCAATAGCTTTGACGAATTTGGTTTAGTTTGGTGGTAGTTGAGCATTTTGTTTTAGAAATTATAGGAAAAGTCTTTATGATCCGTCATTGATCGAATCAAGTACTAATTGACTTCGATTATTCCAACGTAGATATGCCATATCTTATGGAGCTAGATTGTGAAATTACAACACACAATCATTGATGATCATATTTGGTCCCAAGTAATCATCAACATGATCTAACCTAGATCTTTATGATTTCTTGCCAAGTGGATTTTATACTTCTGAATCTTTGAACTAGCCAAACAGATTCAACTTATATCACATTTGAGTAAATAAACCTATATTCACTCAAATCCATGTGAAATAATAAAGTCATAAAACCTTTCTTTAGCTTTGAACTCTATCGTCTAGGCGTTCTAACAATAGTTCATATCTTTTGTTACTTTCAACAAGTAAGACTAGTTGTCTTAAAATGATCTAGAAATCAATGAACTTTCAAAAGTCCATCAAAATAGAGCTTTTGAATGTTAACTTGTTGATATGGTCTAAGCAACAATGCCAAAGATTAGTGGAACTCAAATCAAGGGGTTGATTTGAACCTAGTAAAGTTCTTTAAAGAGTTGTTTGTTTTAATCAAGCATATTGACTCAACCTGTAATTGACCATTTCATTCAAATAAACAAACAAACATTGTTTTTGTTTTTCTTGAATGTGAGTCTTTCTGTGTTTGAAAACAGAAATTTAGGTATGTTGATTATGGAACAAAATAGCCATTTAGTTCCAGCCGTTGAAAGGACTTAAAACAAACCAGATGACCCTACAACTAATGTAGCATTGCCATGCTTCATTTCCCACTTGTAGGTCATTAGTGTATCCCAGCTTCCATTGTTTGAGTTATTACCGAAGTAAGAACCTCAAGCGGTATATGATACCAAGGAAGTTTGATTGCTAGGTCACTTCTCTTTAAACATAAACTTATAGGTAGAAACGGAATCGTAAATTCCTTTCATTTGTTCCTCATTTTCCTATTTCTTGTACCCTTTCTTATAGTCTTAAGAATTGAATTCTTTAGTGTTGACTTTTATACTTTGTTAGACATGTCCAATGTCACCAACAAGGTTCTTTTCCATTTTAATTTATGTTGAATATTTTGGTTCAACCAGATGATCTTACCAGAAGCTTCTAAAGTTCTCTAAGTATCGATCTATTCGAATGTCTAGTGACTAGACTCATTCGAGAATTAAATGGACAAAGATATTAGGTTGTTAACCATTGGTAAGGCTGAGCGGTTAAACTCAATGCTTTATGATCTCAAAACTACATTGTATTTTGAATTCACAAGCACCAATTGGTTTGCCATTCGATTTTGATATTCGAAAACAACCATAAAAGTCGCTATAAGAAACGTACATTTTAAATTGCTCATTTTCTCTCATTTCCGTGAATCGTTTTGGATTCACTACCAATCGAGGAAATTTACTGTTACCTTTCTAAAAGGATTTATTGCAGTGCAAGATATTTAATTATAAACAATAATTAAAACATACATTGAAGCATGCAAAGTCTAAACATTTATCATGAATAATAACTTGAAATTAAAGCAACCATGCAATTCAAACAAGTTATTAGCATTTTATTCGAATTATGTGTTCCGGCAGGTGTGAATAAAATGATTCCAAGACCCTAAAATCATTGAAGAACTAAGCACAGTTTGTCGACTTAATCCTAAAACATTTTAGGTAAGCAAAAGCCTTTTGCTAATAGTCTAGAAACTACTCTTGGTTGATAGGTACGTCTAAGAACTTATTAGGTAAACCTATCGATTTTGCCACGACATAAAAGGACTCCTTACTTATATCGTTGAGTTTCACCAAAACTAACGTGTACTCACAATTATTTGTGTACCTTGCCCCTTTAGGACCAATAAGTAACACCTCGCTGAGCGAAAACTATTACTAGATTGATGTAAAGGATATCCAAGCAAGTGTATATTTTGGCATGGCACCTTTTAACTCAATTTTTAAGTTTGGAACTTAAGCTCTTACTATGTTGGTTAGATTTTAAGTGAACTAAAATCCTTAATCATGCAACATAATCAAGCTTTTGATCTCATGCATTTTAAGACATATTCAAAACAATAAATAACTTAAAACATGCATAAGATATTTGTGATCTAGTATGGCCCGACTTCATCTTGAAGCTTTGACTTCAAAGTCCGTCTTGAAAATCTCCGTGGGAGGCACCATTTTCTTCAAATAGGATAAGCTATAACTAATTACAACTATTTGATGGTTCGCAGACCATATTTGAATTGAAAAATAACTTTGGTACTTTAGACCAATTACATTCAAATTAATGGTACGCAGACCATATTTTCTATCCTATTTGGGCCATACTAGTCACTTCATAACCTGCAAAACAGTACATATACAATATATACCATTCACCCATTCATTATCATGAATGGCCCACATAGCTGGTTAGTAAAACACATTATGCATCGCGTAAACATTTGCAGCAATTAATCAAGGGCACCAATAATCTACCAATTATTCAGTCCTTATTAATTCTAATCAAGTTGTTTTAACCTTAAGGATTTGTAGACCTAATCAAGAGTTTATGACTAAAAAGCGCTCCCACTTAAACCAATAAATTCATATGCTTTACCAATTTTAAACATAAAAATGTATTTCTAGTCCAACCGGAAACATACAAATTTAATTAAAATTTAAAGCTCATATCAATTTATAATTGAATCCAAAAATTTAATTTAATTTCAGTCGTATTTAAATTAATTCATGATTTTAATTTTAGTAAAATAATTAGAATAAATAACATTTATTATAATTATAATATTCAAAATTAAAATCCAAGAAAATAATTCAAATTATTAATTTTAAAATTAATTAAAATTACGTGAACTGAAATTTTCAAATTAAACATTCAAAACGATCTAATCGTAACGCAAACACCCTACGCGTTGCACGCCCATGGACCGTACGCACACAGCCATTGCTGGCCATGTGCGCGCAGCCCATGCGCTCGTCGCATAGCTGCTGCTTCCCTATCGCAAGCCTCCACACACATCGTGCTCGCTGCGCGCGCCAGCGCTCATCGCACGCGAGCTATCGCTCGCAGTGCGCGCGCGCGACATCGCTCGCTGGGCGCGCGACATCGCTCGCTGGGCGCGCGACATCGCTCGCTGGGCGCGCGACATCGCTCGCTGGGCGCGCGAGCCATCGCTCGCTGGGCGCGCGAGCCATCGCTCGCTGGGCGCGCGACATCGCTCGCTGGGCGCGCGACATCGCTCGCTGTGCGCGCGAGCCATCGCTCGCTGGCGCGCGACATCGCTCGCTGGGCGCGCGACATCGCGCGCTGTGCGCGCGAGTGATGCTGGGCGCAGCACTCGTGGCACGCGAGCTTGCGCTCGCTGCGCGCGAGGCTGCGCGCTCTTGTGCGAGGCAGCGCGCGCTGTGGCGCAGCTCGCTTGCTGCCCACACGCGACTGCCTTGGCTCGCTCTTCGCCCATGCCCATTCGTTCATTGCTCGTGGCACACGACACAAGGCAGGGCTGCTGCCTTGTGCTCGTGCACTACGCCCTTGCTCATTGCATTCGTGCCGCACGGGCGACGAGCTCCCTTGCTCGTCGTCGCATGCCCGCATTATACAACACCCCTTAAGGGTAACACGAAGCGTCCATTGCTTCGTGCGTGCAAGTTATATGAACGAATCGCATAAAAATTTAAAATTTATATTTAAAATTAATGACAAATTAATAGATATTATTAATTTCATAATTTTAGGGCGAAAAAATCGAAAATTTATTATCCAATTGATTTCCGATTGTTATGGATTCAAGTCTAGGTCATAAAAATTTAAAATTTATCGTAAATTTACAATTTTTATGGTGGTTTTTAATCATAGGTTTCTAATTAAATTACAATTAATTATGAAAATCAAATTAATTCTAAATTATTCTAATTTTCAACAAATTAATCATAATTACAAATTAGATTGCATAATTAACAAGACTAGGCATTCAAACTTGTTAAACATATGCAGTAGGTCAATCAAAAATTCAAGATTTATCAACAAGAATCGCAAATATTTAATTTAACATCTTAAATTTACGAAATTTTGCATTCGAAAAACAAAAACCTTCGAAAAGTCATAGTTAGGCTTCGAATTTGAGAATTCTGGGTTCGGCAGAAGAATACTATTTTTGTCAAAATTTTAGAATGCCTTTTACATGCGGAATTGACACAAAAATCACTCAATTCGGATGAGTAACGAAGAAACTGCCGAAAAACTGCGTACGTATAATTAAATAAACGCAATTTGCAATTAATTAACAATTACGAAAATTAATCACCCCTTTTAATTCTTGCAAATTTGTAATATTTAACCATGTTCATGCAATTTAGATTATGAAAATAATAAGGGGCTCGTGATACCACTGTTAGGTTATGATACATATGACAATTCATAAATCATGCGGAAAAACCATAAACCCAGGAAAACATATTATTTACACATAATCATTTAGCATAGATTAGATGCATACTCTTTGTTGCGTGCCTTCCCTAGCTGCGCCCGAACCGAACAAGAACAAGTCTTTAGGACTCCAAGTGTCGTCCCTCCGTAGATAGTCCACAGCACGTCCGGATCCGCCTTAAGATTGACCAACTAGAATCGCCCTGAAGGTACTATTATTTTCGGCACTTTATAGGCAAATGTGTGACTGAATTTTTCTCTCAAAAACTCACTTTGAATACTTTGAAACTTGTGTTATAAATTGTGAGCCCTAGCCTCATATTTATAGCGGTATGGAAAGGGAATCGAAATCCTATTCAGATACAAATTAATTAAACCTAGAATCCTACAAGAACTCTAATTTAATTAATTTATCAAATAGAATTAGGAATTTAATCATTAACCGAACTCTGCATGTTTTAGGAAACGTGCACGAACACAAACACTTGCACACACACGCACGGCAGCCACGATGGGCCCCATGCGTGCGCGCGAGCAGCAGCCCACTCAGCGCCCGCGCGCGCTGCGCGCTGCGCGTGCTGTGCGCGCTGTGCGCGCTGCGCGCTGTGCGTGCTGTGCGCGCTGCGCGCTGCGCGCAGCCTGCTGGGCCTGGCCTTGCGCTGGGCCTGGCATGGCTGTTTGTGCGGCGCGCTTGGCTTGCTGGGCGATGGCCTGGCTTCGTGCTGGGCCTCGTCCGGCAGGCCTCGTCCGATGCTTATTCGTACGATGCGCTTCCGATTAAATTTTCCGATTCCGGAATTCATTTCCGATACGAACAATATTTAATATTTCCGTTTCCGGAATTATTTTCCGATTCCGGTAATATTTCCGATTCTGACAATATTTCCGTTTCCGGCAATATTTCCGATTCTGGCAATATTTCCGTTTCCGGCAATATTTCTGATTCTGGCAATATTTCCATTTCCGATAATATTTTCCGACACGTACCATGTTTCCGTTTCCGGCAACATCTACGACTTGGATAATATTTATATTTCCGATACGATCCATATTTCCGTTTCCGGCAATATCATCGTTTCCGGAGTATTCATTCCTTGCCTGTGACGATCTTAGCTCCCACTGAAACCAAGATCCGTCGGTTCCGAATATTCATAGATGCCATTAAATACTTGATCCGTTTACGTACTATTTGTGTGACCCTACGGGTTCAGTCAAGAGTAAGCTGTGGTTAATATCATTAATTCCACTTGAACTGAAGCGGCCTCTAGCTAGGCATTCAGCTCACTTGATCTCACTGAATTATTAACTTGTTAATTAATACTGAACCGCATTTATTAGACTTAACATAGAATACTATTTTTGTCAAAATTTTAGAATGCCTTTTACATGCGGAATTGACACAAAAATCACTCAATTCGGATGAGTAACGAAGAAACTGCCGAAAAACTGCGTACGTATAATTAAATAAACGCAATTTGCAATTAATTAACAATTACGAAAATTAATCACCCCTTTTAATTCTTGCAAATTTGTAATATTTAACCATGTTCATGCAATTTAGATTATGAAAATAATAAGGGGCTCGTGATACCACTGTTAGGTTATGATACATATGACAATTCATAAATCATGCGGAAAAACCATAAACCCAGGAAAACATATTATTTACACATAATCATTTAGCATAGATTAGATGCATACTCTTTGTTGCGTGCCTTCCCTAGCTGCGCCCGAACCGAACAAGAACAAGTCTTTAGGACTCCAAGTGTCGTCCCTCCGTAGATAGTCCACAGCACGTCCGGATCCGCCTTAAGATTGACCAACTAGAATCGCCCTGAAGGTACTATTATTTTCGGCACTTTATAGGCAAATGTGTGACTGAATTTTTCTCTCAAAAACTCACTTTGAATACTTTGAAACTTGTGTTATAAATTGTGAGCCCTAGCCTCATATTTATAGCGGTATGGAAAGGGAATCGAAATCCTATTCAGATACAAATTAATTAAACCTAGAATCCTACAAGAACTCTAATTTAATTAATTTATCAAATAGAATTAGGAATTTAATCATTAACCGAACTCTGCATGTTTTAGGAAACGTGCACGAACACAAACACTTGCACACACACGCACGGCAGCCACGATGGGCCCCATGCGTGCGCGCGAGCAGCAGCCCACTCAGCGCCCGCGCGCGCTGCGCGCTGCGCGTGCTGTGCGCGCTGTGCGCGCTGCGCGCTGTGCGTGCTGTGCGCGCTGCGCGCTGCGCGCAGCCTGCTGGGCCTGGCCTTGCGCTGGGCCTGGCATGGCTGTTTGTGCGGCGCGCTTGGCTTGCTGGGCGATGGCCTGGCTTCGTGCTGGGCCTCGTCCGGCAGGCCTCGTCCGATGCTTATTCGTACGATGCGCTTCCGATTAAATTTTCCGATTCCGGAATTCATTTCCGATACGAACAATATTTAATATTTCCGTTTCCGGAATTATTTTCCGATTCCGGTAATATTTCCGATTCTGACAATATTTCCGTTTCCGGCAATATTTCCGATTCTGGCAATATTTCCGTTTCCGGCAATATTTCTGATTCTGGCAATATTTCCATTTCCGATAATATTTTCCGACACGTACCATGTTTCCGTTTCCGGCAACATCTACGACTTGGATAATATTTATATTTCCGATACGATCCATATTTCCGTTTCCGGCAATATCATCGTTTCCGGAGTATTCATTCCTTGCCTGTGACGATCTTAGCTCCCACTGAAACCAAGATCCGTCGGTTCCGAATATTCATAGATGCCATTAAATACTTGATCCGTTTACGTACTATTTGTGTGACCCTACGGGTTCAGTCAAGAGTAAGCTGTGGTTAATATCATTAATTCCACTTGAACTGAAGCGGCCTCTAGCTAGGCATTCAGCTCACTTGATCTCACTGAATTATTAACTTGTTAATTAATACTGAACCGCATTTATTAGACTTAACATAGAATACTATTTTTGTCAAAATTTTAGAATGCCTTTTACATGCGGAATTGACACAAAAATCACTCAATTCGGATGAGTAACGAAGAAACTGCCGAAAAACTGCGTACGTATAATTAAATAAACGCAATTTGCAATTAATTAACAATTACGAAAATTAATCACCCCTTTTAATTCTTGCAAATTTGTAATATTTAACCATGTTCATGCAATTTAGATTATGAAAATAATAAGGGGCTCGTGATACCACTGTTAGGTTATGATACATATGACAATTCATAAATCATGCGGAAAAACCATAAACCCAGGAAAACATATTATTTACACATAATCATTTAGCATAGATTAGATGCATACTCTTTGTTGCGTGCCTTCCCTAGCTGCGCCCGAACCGAACAAGAACAAGTCTTTAGGACTCCAAGTGTCGTCCCTCCGTAGATAGTCCACAGCACGTCCGGATCCGCCTTAAGATTGACCAACTAGAATCGCCCTGAAGGTACTATTATTTTCGGCACTTTATAGGCAAATGTGTGACTGAATTTTTCTCTCAAAAACTCACTTTGAATACTTTGAAACTTGTGTTATAAATTGTGAGCCCTAGCCTCATATTTATAGCGGTATGGAAAGGGAATCGAAATCCTATTCAGATACAAATTAATTAAACCTAGAATCCTACAAGAACTCTAATTTAATTAATTTATCAAATAGAATTAGGAATTTAATCATTAACCGAACTCTGCATGTTTTAGGAAACGTGCACGAACACAAACACTTGCACACACACGCACGGCAGCCACGATGGGCCCCATGCGTGCGCGCGAGCAGCAGCCCACTCAGCGCCCGCGCGCGCTGCGCGCTGCGCGTGCTGTGCGCGCTGTGCGCGCTGCGCGCTGTGCGTGCTGTGCGCGCTGCGCGCTGCGCGCAGCCTGCTGGGCCTGGCCTTGCGCTGGGCCTGGCATGGCTGTTTGTGCGGCGCGCTTGGCTTGCTGGGCGATGGCCTGGCTTCGTGCTGGGCCTCGTCCGGCAGGCCTCGTCCGATGCTTATTCGTACGATGCGCTTCCGATTAAATTTTCCGATTCCGGAATTCATTTCCGATACGAACAATATTTAATATTTCCGTTTCCGGAATTATTTTCCGATTCCGGTAATATTTCCGATTCTGACAATATTTCCGTTTCCGGCAATATTTCCGATTCTGGCAATATTTCCGTTTCCGGCAATATTTCTGATTCTGGCAATATTTCCATTTCCGATAATATTTTCCGACACGTACCATGTTTCCGTTTCCGGCAACATCTACGACTTGGATAATATTTATATTTCCGATACGATCCATATTTCCGTTTCCGGCAATATCATCGTTTCCGGAGTATTCATTCCTTGCCTGTGACGATCTTAGCTCCCACTGAAACCAAGATCCGTCGGTTCCGAATATTCATAGATGCCATTAAATACTTGATCCGTTTACGTACTATTTGTGTGACCCTACGGGTTCAGTCAAGAGTAAGCTGTGGTTAATATCATTAATTCCACTTGAACTGAAGCGGCCTCTAGCTAGGCATTCAGCTCACTTGATCTCACTGAATTATTAACTTGTTAATTAATACTGAACCGCATTTATTAGACTTAACATAGAATACTTTTTTTGTCAAAATTTTAGAATGCCTTTTACATGCGGAATTGACACAAAAATCACTCAATTCGGATGAGTAACGAAGAAACTGCCGAAAAACTGCGTACGTATAATTAAATAAACGCAATTTGCAATTAATTAACAATTACGAAAATTAATCACCCCTTTTAATTCTTGCAAATTTGTAATATTTAACCATGTTCATGCAATTTAGATTATGAAAATAATAAGGGGCTCGTGATACCACTGTTAGGTTATGATACATATGACATTACATAGATCATGCGGAAACAACCATTAACCCAGGACAACATATTATTTACACATAATCATATAGCATAATTTAGATGCATACTCTTTGTTGCGTGCCCTCCCTAGCTGCGCCCGAACCGAACAAGAACAAGTCTTTAGGACTCCAAGTGTCGTCCCTCCGTAGATAGTCCACAGCACGTCCGGATCCGCCTTAAGATTGACCAACTAGAATCGCCCTTAAGGTACTAGAAAATTTCGGCACTTTATGAGCAAGATGTGTGTTTTAATTTTCTCTCAAAAAAACTCACTTTTGAATACTTTGAAACTTGTGTATAAATTATGACCCCTAGGCCTTTATTTATAGAGTTATGGAAAAGGAATCGTAATCCTAGTAGGATACGAATTAATTGAAATTAGAATCCTACATGAATTCTATTTAATTAATTTATCCAATTAGGAATAGAAATTTAATCATACACTGACTCTTGTAGATTTAGGAATCACGCATGAGCACAAACTCACACACACACGGCAGCCACAAGGGCTGCCCATGCGCGTGCGAGCAGCAGCCCACGCAGCGCGGCCCACGCATCCGTGGCCTTGGCGCGCGCTGGGCCTGCCTTGCGGTAGGCCTGGGCGCTGCCTTGGCTGCGCGCGTGCTTGCTGGGCGATGGCCCGGCTTCGTGCTGGGCCTTCGTCCGGCAGGCCTCGTTCGATGCTAATTCGTACGATACGCTTCCGATTAAATTTCCAGTTCCGGAATTTATTTCCGATACGAACAATATTTAATATTTCCGATTCCGGAATTAATTTCCGTTTCGAACAAATATTTAATATTTCCGTTTCCGGAATTATTTTCCGATTCCGGTAATATTTCCGATTCTGACAATATTTCCGTTTCCGGCAATATTTCCGATTCTGGTAATATTTCCATTTCCAATAATATTTTCCGATACGTACCATGTTTCCGTTTCCGGCAACATCTACGACTTGGATAATATTCATATTTCCGATACGATCCATATTTCCGTTTCCGGCAATATCATCGTTTCCGGAGTATTCATTTCTTGCCTGTGACGATCTTAGCTCCCACTGAAACCAAGATCCGTCGGTTCCGAATATTCATAGATGGAGTATTTAATGCCATTAAATACTTGATCCGTTTACGTACTATTTGTGTGACCCTACGGGTTCAGTCAAGAGTAAGCTGTGGATTAATATCATTAATTCCACTTGAACTGAAGCGGCCTCTAGCTAGGCATTCAGCTCACTTGATCTCACTGAATTATTAACTTGTTAATTATTACTGAACCGCATTTATTAGACTTAACATAGAATGCATACTTGGACCAAGGGCATTATTTCCTTCACTCAGAGCGGGTCACCAATTTTTCTTCCAAGGTGGACGCCTTGGAGAAGAAGCTCAAGGCCACCCAGGACGAGATCGAAGCTGTGCGGGGGGAAGCTGCTATGGGATCAGACGATGGATGGCAAGGACTTCTCCTGGTTTAGGCGCCGGATTGCGTACCAGATGGCCTTCTCGACGGCTCGACGCCTAGGTCTTGATCCTCCCAAGTTTTTTAGTGAGGGCGAGGATGAGGATGCAGAGGAAGAGGAGGTGAACTCTCCTGAAGATCAAGACGTCCAGGACGGAAGCTCGACGGCCCCTCATCCGTAGACTGTTGTATTTTAGTGCTGGTTTCTGTGGCGCCGTGGGCGCTTGTATTAACATTGATGCCTTTGGGCATTATTTTTATTTGGTTTTGTTGTGCCTTGTGCGCATGTATGAAGTGTGCCTCATGTGCACTTGTGTTTTATTCCATTTCAGCTTATTACTGACTTTTAGGAACATATTTTCTTGTCCAATTGTGGACGGTTACCCCAGTGTTTTAGGTGATCAGCCTAATTTGGGGCGCTAATCTAGGCCACTTCTCAGGCCGTCACAGGCCGTCAACCGATTAGTCTTTTGTGACGCCTTCAAAGACCTGCGTCCATTTTAAATGACTGCTTTGTTTGAGTCTTGTTTTGCGCTTTCACGTCATTGTTAATTTAGGCCATTTCTAAGGCCGTCGTTCAATTAACCACTCGCGACGCAGCCTCTTTGGGGCTCGTCATCGTGGGGGTATTTCACTCTTTTGCTATATGATTTTGAGTGGCTTTATTCGGCCACGAGTTCATCAGATAGGGAAACATTTGTTATAAAGTTATCATTTTGCTAAGTAGCGAAGCTAAATTGGCCGTTTTATAGGCAAGCATTACAGGCCGTTTTGTGGGCTCTTGCACAATTGCTAGGCCGTTTTGTAGGCTCATATTACATAAAATATCCTGACTAATCTAATGACATTCTACTCTTTAGCCACTTTTTTCTATCTTGACTGAAATACTCTCGATGGCGGTGGGTGGCTTTTCCTCAAATTTCCTTTTGCCTTTGGTTCCTGCCGGGTCTTTTTTCCATGCGGATGGGTTGAGAGTTGTGAGGTAGCAGTCTCTTGCTTGCTGCTGATCTCCATGTATGGTCCCTATGGCCCCATCGTCACATACATACTTCAGGAGCATGAGATGAGTGACGACCACTACTTTAATCTTGTTCAGGGTAGGGCGTCCCAAAATGACATTGTATGCCGTTAGATCTTTGACGATTAGGAAGTCTACCCCCATCTTTCTCCCATCTCTACGCTCTCCGATCCGAACCGGCAAGTTGATGATGCCCACAGGGTGTATGATACTTCCCCCAAATCCAATGATAGGGTAGTGGATGCTCTCTATGGTTTTAGGATCATGAGCTAGGCGGCTGAGGCACTCCATGCTCATTATATCAGATGAACTTCCTGTATCTATCAGGATGCGCTTCACTCTCATGTTGGAGATTTTTATCTCGACCACGAGGGGGTCGTCATGCGGGGTGGCTACGAGTCCTCCATCCAATTCACATATCTCTATCCGAGGGAATGGGTCCATCGTTGACTTCCCTGATAACATTACCTGACCTAGATGGCGGGCATAATCTTTCTGTCCCCTCATTGTGGGTCCTCCAGCGGATGGTCCTCCTGATATGACGGCTACAAATCCTCCCTCATTCGTTGTGATTTCCCTCTGTAGCTGAGACAGGTGACTTGTTCTTTTTGTACTGATTCTTCCCTGAGCCGTGAGTATTCCTTTGCAGGTAGTTCTTTAGGTGCCCTTTGGAGGCTAAGCCGTCCAGGGCTCTCTTCAAGCTTCTGCAGTCCTTGGTGTCATGCCCTACATCTTCGTGGAACTGGCAATACAACTTAGGGTCTCGACTCTCGGCAGGGGATTTCATGGGGAAGGGTTGTTCAAGATCGAACCTAGCCTCGACGTCCACCAGTATCGTGAGAAGGTCCGTATTGTATTCGAAATATTCTCTCTCTTGTGGACGTCCTCTCTTGTGTCCAAGAGAATTGGTATCATGCTCTTTCGAAAGGGCCCAAGTACCATTTACTCGTGGGGCTTTCCTGTCTATCTTCTCTTTCTTTCCTGAGGAATCTGTTGCCTCTCCAGTCTTTCCATCCTTGGACGCGCTGCATATTTCTGTTGCGTGGATAAATGCTTCAGCCTCGTCCAAGACTTCAGCTATAGTCCGAACACTCTTTTTAACCAAGTCAAACTTGAATGATCCTTTCTTCAATCCTCTGATAAAATTATTGAAGGAGACGCCGTCGGGAAGATCTGGGATCTGCCTAGCCCCCCGATTGAAGCGCTTAACATAGCTTCTCAGTGACTCACCCTTTCCTTGTTGAATGCATCCCAAATGCATGTTTGTTTTCCTTTCTTCCTTGTGTTCCATGAACCTGGTGGAGAACAAGGTTTATAGCTCGTCGAAAGAGGCAATTGATCTTGGGGGCAATCTTTCAAACCATTTGGATGCCACTCCTTTAAGGGTGGCAGGAAAGTATTTGCACCATGTAGCCTCATTGGTTCCTTGAACATACATGTGATGACGGTATGCAACTAGGTGCATGTCTAGGTCTGTGGTGCCGTCATAAGCTTCAATGGTAGGAGTTTTGACTTTAGGTTCTTTCGGGGCGTTCATTATGTCCTCAGAGAAGGGAGTGCTCATGTGCCTCAACGTCAAGTTATTCAACCCCTGCTGAATATGATAAGTTGGTTCACGGCGGCTGGAGATCATAAGAGGACGCATGCTCACTCTGTTACGCATCATCTGGGTCTGTCGTCGAGTAGAGGGGTAAATGGGGGGATCCTCCATAACTGGAGTAGATCCAGTGTCTGATAGTTTAGATTCAGCTTCGTAGTGTTCCTGACGTCGAGAGGATGGCCGCAAGATGGCCGGCGGGTTTACCCGGGAAGGTGGTCTCACGGCTTGCTCTCGTGGAGGCAGAAAGGCTTGATGGCCGCGGTCGTCCTCCGAGCACTCTGCCAAAGGACTGGATCCTCGGCTAGCTTGTGGACGGGAACTTTCTCCTACTCCCCATACGTTGGATCTGAGTGGCATTTTGCTTATCCGATTGATGCCAAGACTAAGAGGCCTCTGCGGAGCCGCCCTTTCAGTGCTATAGATCAACATGTTTCTTCGTATTTCATCCTGCAACGTGGTACTCATCTGCTGTCAGAAGTTTTGATTCATTTGTTGTTACAATCCCGCCAGAATTTCACGCAGTAATCCCACCGACATAGGTAAATCCAAATTTTCATCCAGCACGGCGTCCCGGACACTGGGGCTTAGATGGTCGCCTGGTGAAGGTGCTTCCAGGACTGGTTCCTCTTCTACGATCACCTCGGCCTCCTGAACTCGGCGCGGCGTGCTTCCAGCATTTGCAACTCGATTTGCTTCCTCTATATGGCGTTGGCTCCTTTCCCGAGGCCGCCTCTCCTCTACTTCACCATTATACTCTCCTTCAGATTGTGGCTCGGCCATGATACTATACCTCCCCACAGACGGCGCCAAATGTTGTGGGATCTTTTACGGTGATGACGTGTCACGCGTTCCTCGGAGGTATCAAGTATGAGCTGGCATAATCTTCTGGCAACCTGCAAAACAAGATTATTCCCGTAGGAATATTCCCTCCGATGCTTAAGTAAGTATAAGCTAGAGAGAGAAGTAATTTGTAGAGAGAAGGCAGAGCAAAGGTAGTTTAAGGTAGGTGGGAATGAATTGAATGCCCCCTCTTACCTAGGGATCTGCACTATTTATAGTGTCAGGGTTTCTTGCGATTTTATCCTCAAACCCTGGCCTGATGAGTGGGTGCTTTCCCAGATTTAGGACACGTGTCCGATAATAGGGGGTCTGATTTAGACCTGTTGGGCCCTTTGTATGTTGGGATTTCCTGCAATTTATTAGGCTTTTTGTCATGATTTGACCAGGGACTCTTCCAACCAAATAGGGTCATAGGTTGGAGAGATGGGCCCTGGGTCATAAGGCGGATATGGGCTCACTATGGATTATGGATATCCATGCTGGAGAATCTTTGTCTTCCTTTTCCGCATTGTAGTAAAGCCAGGTGGCAGTCTATTATTTTAGGCCACATCAGTGTCCATGCTACTTTAAATGTAGGTGACCTCTCACCCTATCTTGATGATGATGGCCTTGCTGAATTGAGGTCAATTCCTTTTAAAGAGGGAGGGGATGATACGGTCATGGATGAAGGTGATGGTCAAGGTGACGGTCTTATGCTAACAATTGGAACCAAAGCTGATTTAGGTTCGATGGCTCATTTTGTGTGCATGGTGACTTGGATTGAGTGAGTCGTTTGATGGTCCGTTTAATCAAGTGCGTTTGATGGTCCGTTAATCAAGTGCGTTTGATGGTCCGTTTAAACAAGTGTGTTTGATGGTCCGTTTAAGCTTATCTTTAATTGTTTTCGTTTAATTCAGTTTAATAAGGGGACAATTGTTTTAATCCCATTTAAATTCAGTCTTGTACTTAGCTTTAAATATTGTTGTTTGTAAGGAGGGTTTTAAGCCTTTGTAACCTCCAAATTGGTGACTGAATTAGGAGGCTTTTAGAGCTTTGTAACCACCGGTTTTAAAGGCTCTTAAATGGCTTTTAAATGGCTGTTTAAAGCTCTTGTAACAACCGGTATTTAGCTTAGTGTTTAGGCTATTTATAGCGAGCTTGTTGAATGGAATAAAACAACTAATTTTGAAGAATAAACACTTGTTTTCAGTTTACTTTGAATTATTGATTAATATTCAACCTTTTCTTTGTTTTGGACGTGTTTCCTACTCAAAGAGCCGATTGTGAGTCAATAGGTCTTGCCTTTCAATCACGTTTGACGAGCTATAGGTCTAGCTTGTTAATCAACTATCCTTACTCATACAACGAGTTTTTAAACTAGTATCATTTGTGGTATCAGAGCTGCTGTTCGTGATTCTTACGAGCTAAAATGGATTTTGACGATCCTGACTTTCTACCACATCTACAAGAAGCCTTGAAGAACGCTCGAGATGTGGGATTTTGAAGGCATCCTAGACGTGATCCACTACGGGTTGTGGATGAATTCAAAGCCACGGAACTTCCTGAATTTGTTGGTGGAACAGATCCGGAAGCTTATTTGGAATGGGAGCGCAAGATAGAGCGAATGTTCGATTTCAAGGACATTGATGATGAGAAGCGTGGTAAGTATGCCATATTGAAGCTAGGACGAGGAGCTTCATTGTGGTTTGAAGGACTGAAATCCAAGAGAATTCGTGATGGGAAGGAGAAAATCACCTCTTGGGAGTCTTTGAAACGTAAGCTACGTAAAAGTTATGTGCCAACAACTCATAGAATAACGACTTATTGTAAAATTGCTGAATTGAGGCAAGGGAAAATGAGTGTGGCTAAATATATTGATAGGTTTGAAAAGTTGTCCTTAGTGGGGGAAAATGAGGAGATCGAGGTACAAAAACTGTCTAGATTTTTAAGGGGTTTAAACTACAATATTGTCAATACCGTAGACCTTTATCCATATTCTGATTTTGGTACTCATTGTGGACTTTGTTTAAAATTGGAAAACCAAGGGAAAGCAAAATATGGGGGAGGGTCATGTTGAAGGAAATAATCTCCTTGGTCCAAGTATGCATTTAATGCTAAGTCTAATAAATGCAGTTCAGTATTAATATGCCGATGCCAAGTTGTAATCTATGATGAAATTGCACCAACAAGTTCGTGACCGTATTGAAGCTATCAATGCCTCTTATAAACAGAAATCAAATAACAATCGCAAGTCTTGGGTGTTTGTCGAAGGTGATTTGGTTTGGGTTCATTTGAGGAAAGAGTGTTTTCCAAGCAAACGCAAGAACAAGCTTATGCCTAGGGCTGAAGGTCTTTACAAGGTGGTTGCACGTGTGAATGATATTGCTTACAAGATCGAGCTTCCGGGAGATTATGGTGTCCATGCTACTTTCAATGTAGGTGACCTCTCACCCTATCTTGATGATGATGGCCTTGCTGAATTGAGGTTAATTCCTTTTAAAGGGGGAGGGATGATACGGTCATGGCTCATTTTATGTGCATGGTGACTTGGATTGAGTGAGTCGTTTGATGGTCCGTTTAATCAAGTGCGTTTGATGGTACGTTAATCAAGTGCGTTTGATGGTCCGTTTAAACAAGTGTGTTTGATGGTCCATTTAAGCTTATCTTTAATTGTTTTCGTTTAATTCAGTTTAATAAGGGGACAATTGTTTTAATCCCATTTAAATTCAGTCTTGTACTTAGCTTTAAATATTGTTGTTTGTAAGGAGGGTTTTAAGCCTTTGTAACCTCCAAATTGGTCACTGAATTAGGAGGCTTTTAGAGCTTTGTAACCACCGGTTTTAAAGGCTCTTAAATGGCTTTTAAATGGCTGTTTAAAGCTCTTGTAACAACCGGTATTTAGCTTAGTGTTTAGGCTATTTATAGCGAGCTTGTTGAATGGAATAAAACAACCAATTTTGAAGAATAAACACTTGTTTTCAGTTTACTTTGAATTATTGATTATAATTCAACCTTTTCTTTGTTTTGGACGTGTTTCCTACTCAAAGAGCCGATTGTGAGTCAATAGGTCTTGCCTTTCAATCACGTTTGACGAGCTATAGGTCTAGCTTGTTAATCAACTATCCTTACTCATACAACGAGTTTTTAAACTAGTATCATTTGTGGTATCAGAGCTGCTGTTCGTGATTCTTACGAGCTAAAATGGATTTTGACGATCCTGACTTTCTACCACATCTACAAGAAGCCTTGAAGAACGCTCGAGATGTGGGATTTTGAAGGCATCCTAGACGTGATCCACTACGGGTTGTGGATGAATTCAAAGCCACGGAACTTCCTGAATTTGTTGGTGGAACAGATCCGGAAGCTTATTTGGAATGGGAGCGCAAGATAGAGCGAATGTTCGATTTCAAGGACATTGATGATGAGAAGCGTGGTAAGTATGCCATATTGAAGCTAGGACGAGGAGCTTCATTGTGGTTCGAAGGACTGAAATCCAAGAGAATTCGTGATGGGAAGGAGAAAATCACCTCTTGGGAGTCTTTGAAACGTAAGCTACGTAAAAGTTATGTGCCAACAACTCATGGAATAACGACTTGTCGTAAAATTGCTAAATAGAGGCAAGGGAAAATGAGTGTGGCTGAATATATTGATAAGTTTGAAAAGTTTTCCTTAGTGGGGGAAAATGAGGAGATTGAGGAACAAAAACTGTCTAGATTTTTAAGGGGTTTAAACTACAATATTGCCAATACCATAGACCTTTATCCATATTCTGATTTTGATACTCTTTGTGGACTTTGTTTAAAATTGGAAAACCAAGGGAAAGCAAAACATGGGGGAGGGTCATGTTGAAGGAAATAATCCCCTTGGTCCAAGTATGCATTTAATGCTAAGTCTAATAAATGCGGTTCAGTATTAATTATACAATTTAATAATTCAGTGAGATCAAGTGAACTGTATGCCTAGCTAGAGGCCACTTCAGTTGAAGTAAAATTAATAATATTAATTCATAGCTTACTCTTGACTGAACACGTAGGGTCACACAAATAGTACTTGAACGTATCAAGTATTTAAAGGAATTAAATACTCCATTTATGGATATTCGAAATCGACGGATCTCGGTTCCAGTGGGAGCTGAAATCGTCAAAGGCAAATTATGAATACTCCAGAAACGATGATATTGCCGGAAACGGACATATGGATTGTATCGGAAATATAAATATTATCCAAGTCGTAGATGTTGCCGGAAACGTAAACATGGTAGGTATCGGAAAATATTATCGGAATCGGAAATATTGCCGGAAACAAAAATATTGTCAGAATCGGAAATATTATCGGAATCGGAAAATATTTCCGGAATCGGAAATATTAAATATTTGTTCGAAACGGAAATTAATTCCGGAATCGGAAATATTAAATATTGTTCGAATCGGAAATGAATTCCGGAATCGGAAAATTAATCGAAAGCGCGTCGTACGAAATAAACATCGGACGAGCTTGCTAGACGCAAGGCCCAGCACGAAGCCAGGCCCACGTCTAGCAAGCCCAGCGCGCAAGGCATAACGCAGCAGCAGCCAAAGGCGCACAAGGCCCAGCGCAAGGCCAGGCCTAGCGTGCCCATGGGCTGCGAGCAGCGTGTGGGCTTCTCGGCGCGAGCGCATGGCCTACGCCCCTTGTGGGCCGTGCGCGTGTGTGTGTTGAAGTTTGTGCATGCATTAAATCCTTAAGAAATTAGGATTAGATTAAAAGATTAATTTCCTAAAGTTACTAGTTTTAATTAAAGTCTAATTCTAATAGAATTAGATTACTTGAAACCTAGTAGACTTCTAATTCCATTATTCCTACTCTATAAATATGTGACGGCATTCACAATTTATGAACGTTAATATTGCCTCAAATATTCGAATAGAACATAATACCTTAGGTGCAATTCTAGTTAATTAAATCTAAGGCGGATCCGAACGTGTTGTGGACTATCTAAGGAGGGACGACACTTGGAGTCCTAAACTTGTTCTTGTTCGCTTCGGGAACAGCTAGGGAGGGCACGCTACAAAGAGTATGCATCCTAAATTATGCTAATTGATATGTGGCAATTAATTTGGATTCCCCGCTTTATGGTTTTTCAGCATGAAATATATATGATTTATATGTATCATAACCTAACACATGTATGGATGGTAAGGCCAAGTCTTGGTCTAAATCCAAACCTATCTTGAAACCAAACACATGACCTAGTACCGTAGGTTCAAGTAATTCTACGGCTGCCCTAAAATTAGTTAACTCAACCAAAGAACAATTCTGTCCAAGGTGCGTTGTTTTAAGTGTCAAGGGTTTGGGCATTATCAAAATGCGTGTCCAAATACGCAGGTAGTGACCTTGAGTGAAGCTGTTGAATGCCGTGAGGAGTTGTTTGAAGAGGAGAAGAGGTTGGGTACGTATTTGTGTTTAATGAGAATGGCGATGAAGAGGAGGAGGAGGGGTATGAGGCTCCAGTTTATGACACAAATCTGGTTCTGAGAGCTCTACAAACCCAAATTGCATCTACTGATTCTGACCAACGAGATCATTTGTTTCATACTAAATGTCTAGTGAAAGATAAGTGGTGTAGTGTGATTGTTGATGGGGGGGAGTTGCACCAATATTGCTTCTAGTGAGATGGTTTCGAAAATTAGGCTTAATCACTACAGCCCATCCTAGGCCATACGCACTCCATTGGCTCAATGATGGTAATAGTGTGAAGGTGTCGAAACAAGTAAGGGTTGGTTTGACTATGAGTTCGTATGTGGATGAGATTCTTTGTGATGTTATTCTTATGGATGCTTGTCACATTTTGTTGGGTCGTCCTTGGCAGTTTGACAGGGACGTGGTTCACAAGGGGAGAACCAACGAGTATGAATTGAGAGACAAAGGCAAGAAGATTGTGCTAAAGCCTATGTCATCACAAGCGGTTCGATCCATGAGTGTGCAGCAAAAAAAGAAGCCGACTCTCACCATGTTTGCTAGTGAACAAGAGATTGAGCAAGCTCTAGATCATGGAGAGTTGGTGTATTTGCTCTTGGAAAAGGAAAGTTTGATTGAAGGAAAAAATTGGAAAGAAGGTAGTCCCATTGCCGAGTTGCTTTTTGAGTTCAAGGATGTTTTCCCCGACGAATTACCACCAGGTTTGCCTCCTATTCGTGGTATTGTACATCAAATTGATCTTGTTCCAGGGACTTCTTTGCCTAATAAGGCTGCTTATCGTTGCAATCCGGAGGAAACAAAGGAGTTGCAAAAAATATTGATGAACTTGTGAGTCGAGGCTATATTAGAGAAAGCTTGAGTCCATGTGGTGTTCCGGTGTTGTTTGTGCCTAAGAAAGACTGGACATGGCGTATGTGTGTTGATAGTAGGGCTGTGAATAACATTACCATCAAGTATCGTTTTCCAATTCCGAGACTTGATGATGTGTTAGATGAGCTCCACGGTTCGAAGTTGTTCTCAAAAATTGATTTGCGGAGTGGTTATCATCAGATTCGGATGTGTGAAGGAGATGAGTGGAAAACGACTTTCAAGACAAAACATGGTTTTTATGAATGGACCGTCATGCCATTTGGTCTCACTAATGCTCCTAGTATGTTTATGAGGCTAATGAACGAAGTGCTTAAAATTTTTTTGGGCAGATTCGTTGTGGTATATCTCGATGACATCTTGGTGTATAGTAAGAACGAAGAGGAGCATCTGATTCATTTGAGGGATGTTTTTGAAACCCTTAGAGCTCAAAAGCTCTTTGGGAAGCTAGAGAAGTGTTCGTTCCTTGTTTATAATGTGGTATTCTTGGGCTATGTGGTTTCGAAGGATGGGGTGTCCGTGGATCAGTCCAAGATCGAGGCTATCAAATCATGGCCTAGTCCTAAAACTATAAGTAAGGTGCGTTCATTTCCTGGTCTTTGCTTCATTTTATAGACGTTTTATTCGTGATTTCAGTACCATTACTAGTCCTATTACTAGTTGTTTGAAGAAAGGTGCTTTTGTATGGGGAGAGGACGCTCAAAATGCATTTGATGTAATTAAGGAGCGTTTGTGTGCTACTCCTATTTTGGCATTGCCGGATTTTTCTCAACCTTTCGAGGTCGAGTGTGATGCTAGTGGTGTGGGAATTGGTGCTGTTTTATTCAAGGTAAGCGTCCCATAGCTTATTTTTCAGAAATGTTAGGGGGTGCTTGTTTAAATTATTGCACTTATGATAAAGAGTTCTATGCCATTGTTAGAGCTTTGGATCATTGGAGTCATTATATGCGTTCTAGTCACTTTGTCTTGCATTCTGACCATGAATCTTTGAAGTATATTAATGGGCAACAAAAATTGAGTCCTTCGAAGTACAAAGATGGTAAGAGCAATGTGGTGGCTGATGCATTATCACGGAGATATACTTTGCTTGCTACACTTGATGTTCGTCTATTGGGGTTTGAGACCTTCAAAGACTGATGGTGACTTTGGAGTCGCATTTTACAAATTTGCAGTTGGTCCCTATGGAGAGTACATGTTGCAAGATGGGTTTCTTTTCAAAGGCAATCGTCTTTGTATTTCCAAGCACTCAATTTGTGAGCTACTGGTTCGCGAGGCTCATGGTGGAGGGTTGGCTGGTCACTTTGGCATAGCTAAAACCTTGGAGATATTGAGGGAGCATTTCTTTTGGCCTAAAATATTGGGCGATGTAACGAACATTGTGGGTAAGTGCGTGACTTGTCATATGGCAAAGAGTTCTTTTAAGCCCGGTTTGTACTCACCATTACCAGTTCCGAATCGTCCTTGGGAAGATGTTTCTATGGATTTTATAGTGGCTTTGCCTCGTACTCAAAGAGGTAAGGATGCTATCATGGTCGTTGTTGATAGATTTTCCAAGATGGCTCACTTTGTTGCTTGTCACAAAACGGATGATGTTTCTAATGTGGCTGATTTGTATTATAAAGAGATGTTCGTTTGCATGGAATCCCAAGACTATTGTTTCAGATCGTGATTCCAAGTTTTTGAGTTACTTTTGGAATACATTGTGGAGAAAGGTGGGAACCAAATTGTTGTTTAGCACTTCACATCACCCTCAAACTGATGGGCAAACGGAGGTACAAATCGAACCTTAGGAACGTTGTTACGAGGGTTGGTAAGTAAGACGCAAAAGGATTGGGATGTCAAGCTTGCTCACGCTGAATTTGCTTATAATTGTTCTCCTACTTATGCTACTGGTCATTCTCCATTTGAAGTGGTATATGGGATTAATCCATATTTTCCATTGAATCTGATTCCATTGCCAAAATGATACGAGTTTAAAAACTCGTTGTATAAACAAGGATAGTTGATTAACAAGCTAGACCTTTAACTCGTTGATCGTGAATGCAAGACAAGACCTATTGACTCACAATCAGTTCTTTGAATAGGAAACGCGTCCAAAACAAAGAAAAAGGCTGAATTATAAACTATAATTCGAAATGTAACAAACAAGTGTTTTAATCATCCAGTTGGTTGTTTATTCCAATCAAGAAGCTGACTATAAATAGCCAAAAACCAACAGCTACAAGAGCTTTAAACGGCTAATTAAGAGCCATTTAAGAGCCTTTAAAACTGGCAGTTACAAGCTCTAAAGCCTCCTAATTCAGTCACTAAATTGGAGGTTACAAAGGCTTAAAACTCTCCTTACAAACAGCAATAATCAAAGCTAAGTAATGACTGAATTTAAATTGGGGATTTAAACAAATATCCCTTTATTAAACCGACTTTAACCAAAGCAATTAAAAATAATAAGTGCGTACAATCTGTTTAAACAAGCGGACCAATGTGATTAAACGGACCAGTTTGATTAACGTACCACCTTGATAATAAGGACCATATAACGAGCTCACTCAATCCAAGTCACCATGCACACAAAATGAGCCATTGAACCCAAATCAGTTTTGGTTCCAATTGCTAGCATAAGACTATCACTTTCATCCATAACCGTATCATCCTGACGTTCGTAATTCTTACAAACTGAAATATGGAGCTGCTGTTCGTAATTCTTACAAACTGAAATATGGATTTTGATGATCCTGACTTTCTACAACATCTCCAAGAAGCCTTGAAGAACGTTAGAGATGGGGGGTATCGTAGGCCTCCTAGGCGTGATCTACGGGCTATGGATGAATTCAAAGTCACCGAACTTCCTGAATTTGTTGGTGGAACAGATCCGGAAGCCTATTTGGAGTGGGAGCGCAAAATAGAGAGAATGTTTGATTTCAAGGACATTGATGATGAGAAGCGTTGCAAATATGCCATATTGAAGCTAGGACGAGGGGCTTCATTGTGGTTCGAGGGACTGAAATCCAAGAGAATACGTGAAGGAAAGGAGAAAATTACCTCTTGGGAGTCTTTGAAACGTAAGCTACGTAAAAGGTATGTGCCAACAACTCATAGAATAACAACTTATCGTAAAATTGCCGAATTGAGGCAAGGAAAAATGAGTGTGGCTGAATATATTGATGAGTTTGAAAATTTGTCCTTAATGGGAGAAATTGAGGAAATAGAGGAACAAAAACTGTCCAGATTTTTAAGGGGTCTAAATTATAATATTGCCAATACCGTAGACCTTTATCCATATTCTGATTCTGACACTCTTTGTGGACTTTGTTTAAAATTGGAAAATCAAGGGAAGGCAAAGTATGGGGGAGGGTCTAGTATGGATGGTAAAGCCAAGTCTTGGGCTAAATCCGAACCTAGCTTGAAACCAAACACATCACCTAGTACCGTAGGTTCAAGTAATTCTACGGCTGCCCCTAAACTATCTAACCCAACCAAAGAAACAAGTGTGTCCAAGGTGCGTTGTTTTAAGTGTCAAGGGTTTGGGAATTATCAAAATGCGTGTCCAAATAAACGAGTAGTGACCTTGAGAGAAGCTGTTGAATGTCGTGAGGAGTTGTTTGAAGAGGAAAAGAGGTTGGGGGACGTATTTGTGTTTGATGAGAGTGGTGATGAGGAGGAAGAGGAAGGGTATGAGGCTCCAATTTATGACACAAATCTGGTTCTTAGAGCGCTACAAACTCAAATTTCACCTACTGATCTAGACCAACGAGATCAGTTGTTTCATACTAAATGTCTAGTGAAAGATAAGTGGTGTAGTGTAATTGTTGATGGGGGGAGTTGTACCAATGCTGCTTCTAGTGAAATGGTGTCAAAATTAGGCTTAATCACTACTGCCCATCCTAGGCCATAGTGTCGAAGCAAGTAAGGGTTGGTTTGACTATGGGTTCGTATGTGGATGAAGTTCTTTGTGATGTTATTCCTATGGATGCTTGTCATATTTTGTTGGGTCGTCCTTGGCAGTTTGATAGGGACGTGATTCATAAAGGGAGAAGCAATGAGTATGAATTGATAGACAAAGGCAAGAAAATTGTGCTAAAGCCTATGTCATCTCAAGCGGTTCGATCCATGAGTGTGAAACAAAAGAAAAGGCCGAATCTCACCATGTTGGCTAGTGAACGAGAAATTGAGCAAGCTCTTGATCATGGAGAGTTGGTGTATTTGCTCGTGGCTAAGGAGAGTCCAATTGAAGGCCAAAATTGGAAAGAAGGCAGTCCCATTGCCGAATTGCTGTTTGGGTTCAAGGATGTATTTCCGGATGAATTACCACCAGGTTTGCCCCCTATTCATGGTATTGAACATCAAATTGATCTTATTCCAGGAACTTCTTTGCCTAATAAGGCTGCCTATCGTTGCAATCCGGAGGAAACAAAGGAATTACAAAAGCAAATTGATGAACTTGTGAATCGAGGCTATGTTAGAGAAAGCTTGAGTCCATGTGTTGTTCCGGTGTTGCTTGTGCCTAAGAAAGATGGAACATGGCGAATGTGTGTTGATAGTAGGGCTGTGAATAACATTACCATCAAGTATCATTTTCCAATTCCGAGACTTGATGATATGTTAGATGAGCTCCATGGTTCGAAGTTGTTCTCAAAAATTGATTTGCGAAGTGGTTATCATCAGATTCGGATGCGTGAAGGAGATGAGTGGAAAACGGCTTTCAAGACAAAACATGGTTTGTATGAGTGGACCGTCATGCCATTTGGTCTCACTAATGCTCCTAGTACGTTTATGAGGCTAATGAACGAAGTGCTTAAATCATTTTTGGGCAGATTCGTTGTGGTATATCTTGATGACATCTTGGTGTATAGTAGGAACGAAGAGGAGCATCTGATTCATTTGTCTAGGGCTGACGCCTATCCTCGTCTTCTGTCAAGGGAATGGAGGCTCATAAAGCCTTTATTTCAGGCCGAAATGTATCGGCTGTCTGCGAAGAGTCACCCATAAGTGACCAATAATTGCCTTCCCCATGTGGGTCAGTTCACCAACATGGTCTTCCTTGCGGCCGTTGGTCTCTGCCCCTACTTGAATAGAGGTAGTTTTGTATTTTATTTTCCACAAAGCCTTGTTTTCTTATCCTTCACTAATCCCCTTGGTTTGTGTAGATCTTGCCATGAGTCGTCTGTCCCCAGAAGACAAGGGTTTGGTGGACGTACCTACCTGGTTGTCCCAGGTGTATACGGATGACATTTTCAAGGTCGTGGTGGCCAAGAAGAAAGATTCCGTAAAGAAATCCGATGAGGGTGCTTCTGGTGGCGCTTCTAAGGTATATTTTGTTCAATTGGACGTATTTCTGTATTCTTTTAAATTCTATGCTTGTTTGTTCACCCTTTTCATTTTTAGGATCCTACCGCGTCGGCTACAAAGAAGTGTCCTGCCTCTTCGGAGGCGGCCCCTAAGCCCAAGCGTCCCTTCTTCAAGAAGTTGGGCAATGCTGATGCTGCTGCGAAGCCATCGGTGTCGAAGCCGTCGGCCCCTCTGGCTGGGGGAGAGGGAGCCCCTATCCCTCAAACGACCAACCTTCCTCCCGAGTCAAAGGAGACGTCTCCAAAGGTGGTTGTCGATGGAGATTCTGCGGCCAAAGCGGCCGCTACTGAGGCGGCCACTAATAAGCTTGATGCCCCTGGTGCTGCTGCAAATGTTGGCCAGGCTACCGCTTCCTCTTCGAGAGAGGGGAAGGGCAAGGAGTCCCAAGATACTCCTGTTGGGGACGCATCAATGCCTCCGCCGGCTGGTTAGTTGTTTAATACTTAGGACGTCTGGATAACTTAGTAGTTTTGGTATTTTGATTGATATATGGATATTGGTTCAGGTGATATGTTCAAATGGATGAGGCGAGCCGAGGTGGCGAACATTCCTCCATCCGGCGGGTTTAGCTCAGAGGAAAAGGATAAGATTCTTTCAGTCGTCTACGATGCGATTCCCGAGGAGTATGTGAACTCACTTCCTAGAATTGGCCTGGGGTATATACATACATACATATATATATATATATATATATATATATATATGTATGTATATATATATATTTTGAGAAGTTAATTAAGTCTGTTTTGGCTCGCGACAGCTCTTCATCCGTTGTGCCGAGGGTAGGCATTACCGCTTTGACATGCATAAGGAGATGTTGAAGCACAAGGACCAGATTGAAATCATGAGAAGTATGCTGAGAAGAAGGCTAGACAGATCAATGAGGACGCGGATGTCCAGATCAGGTCAGAGACGGATGCTCTGAGGGAGGCTGAGGAGGATGCCCAGAACTATGAAAAGAAGTTGCTGGAGCATGAGGAGAAGTTGGCCACGCTAAGGACGGGGTATTCCGCCGTCTCAGAGCGGGTCACCAATTTTTCTTCCAAGGTGGACGCCTTGGAGAAGAAGCTCAAGGCCACCCAGGACGAGATCGAAGCTGTGCGGGGGGAAGCTGCTAGTTCTTTCAAGCTTGGGGAGGAGTCCATTCTGGAGAATGCTCGGCGGGCATGGGATCAGACGATGGATGGCAAGGACTTCTCCTGGTTTAGGCGCCAGATTGCGTACCAGATGGCCTTCTCGACGGCTCGACGCCTAGGTCTTGATCCTCCCAAGTTTTTTAGTGAGGGCGAGGATGAGGATGCAGAGGAAGAGGAGATGAACTCTCCTGAAGATCAAGACGTCCAGGACGGAAGCTCGACGGCCCCTCATCCGTAGACTGTTGTATTTCAGTGCTGGTTTCTGTGGCGCCGTGGGCGCTTGTAATAACATTGATGCCTTTGGGCATTATTTTTATTTGGTTTTGTTGTGCCTTGTGCGCATGTATGAAGTGTGCCTCCTGTGCACTTGTGTTTTATTCCATTTCAGCTTATTACTGACTTTTAGGAACATATTTTCTTGTCCAATTGTGGACGGTTACCCCAGTGTTTTAGGTGATCAGCCTAATTTGGGGCGCTAATCTAGGCCACTTCTCGGGCCGTCACAGGCCGTCAACCGATTAGTCTTTTGTGACGCCTTCAAAGACCTGCGTCCATTTTAAATGACTGCTTTGTTTGAGTCTTGTTTTGCGCTTTCACGTCTTTGTTAATTTAGGCCATTTCTAAGGCCGTCGTTCAATTAACCACTCGCGACGCAGCCTCTTTGGGGCTCGTCATCGTGGGGGTATTTCACTCTTTTGCTATATGATTTTGAGTGGCTTTATTCGGCCACGAGTTCATCAGATAGGGAAACATTTTTTATAAAGTTATCATTTTGCTAAGTAGCGAAGCTAAATTGGCCGTTTTATACGCAAGCATTACAGGCCGTTTTGTGGGCTCTTGCACAATTGCTAGGCTGTTTTGTAGGCTCATATTACATAAAATATCCTGACTAATCTAATGACATTCTACTCTTTAGCCACTTTTTTCTATCTTGACTGAAATACTCTCGATGGCGGTGGGTGGCTTTTCCTCAAATTTCCTTTTGCCTTTGGTTCCTGCCGGGTCTTTTTTCCATGCGGATGGGTTGAGAGTTGTGAGGTAGCAGTCTCTTGCTTGCTGCTGATCTCCATGTTGAAGGAAATAATGCCCTTGGTCCAAGTATGCATTCTATGTTAAGTCTAATAAATGCGGTTCAGTATTAATTAACAAGTTAATAATTCAGTGAGATCAAGTGAGCTGAATGCCTAGCTAGAGGCCGCTTCAGTTCAAGTGGAATTAATGATATTAATCCACAGCTTACTCTTGACTGAACCCGTAGGGTCACACAAATAGTACGTAAACGGATCAAGTATTTAATGGCATCTATGAATATTCGGAACCGACGGATCTTGGTTTCAGTGGGAGCTAAGATCGTCACAGGCAAGGAATGAATACTCCGGAAACGATGATATTGCCGGAAACGGAAATATGGATCGTATCGGAAATATAAATATTATCCAAGTCGTAGATGTTGCCGGAAACGGAAACATGGTACGTGTCGGAAAATATTATCGGAAATGGAAATATTGCTAGAATCAGAAATATTGCCGGAAACGGAAATATTGCCAGAATCGGAAATATTGCCGGAAACGGAAATATTGTCAGAATCGGAAATATTACCGGAATCGGAAAATAATTCCGGAAACGGAAATATTAAATATTGTTCGTATCGGAAATGAATTCCGTAATCGGAAAATTTAATCGGAAGCGCATCGTACGAATAAGCATCGGACGAGGCCTGCCGGACGAGGCCCAGCACGAAGCCAGGCCATCGCCCAGCAAGCCAAGCGCGCCGCACAAACAGCCATGCCAGGCCCAGCGCAAGGCCAGGCCCAGCAGGCTGCGCGCAGCGCGCAGCGCGCACAGCACGCACAGCGCGCACAGCGCGCACAGCACGCGCAGCGCGCAGCGCGCGCGGGCGCTGAGTGGGCTGCTGCTCGCGCGCACGCATGGGGCCCATCGTGGCTGCCGTGCGTGTGTGTGCAAGTGTTTGTGTTCGTGCACGTTTCCTAAAACATGCAGAGTTCGGTTAATGATTAAATTCCTAATTCTATTTGATAAATTAATTAAATTAAAGTTCTTGTAGGATTCTAGGTTTAATTAATTTGTATCTGAATAGGATTTCGATTCCCTTTCCATACCGCTATAAATATGAGGCTAGGGCTCACAATTTATAACACAAGTTTCAAAGTATTCAAAGTGAGTTTTTGAGAGAAAAATTCAGTCACACATTTGCCTATAAAGTGCCGAAAATAATAGTACCTTCAGGGCGATTCTAGTTGGTCAATCTTAAGGCGGATCCGGACGTGCTGTGGACTATCTACGGAGGGACGACACTTGGAGTCCTAAAGACTTGTTCTTGTTCGGTTCGGGCGCAGCTAGGGAAGGCACGCAACAAAGAGTATGCATCTAATCTATGCTAAATGATTATGTGTAAATAATATGTTTTCCTGGGTTTATGGTTTTTCCGCATGATTTATGAATTGTCATATGTATCATAACCTAACAGTGGTATCACGAGCCCCTTATTATTTTCATAATCTAAATTGCATGAACATGGTTAAATATTACAAATTTGCAAGAATTAAAAGGGGTGATTAATTTTCGTAATTGTTAATTAATTGCAAATTGCGTTTATTTAATTATACGTACGCAGTTTTTCGGCAGTTTCTTCGTTACTCATCCGAATTGAGTGATTTTTGTGTCAATTCCGCATGTAAAAGGCATTCTAAAATTTTGACAAAAATAGTATTCTTCTGCCGAACCCAGAATTCTCAAATTCGAAGCCTAACTATGACTTTTCGAAGGTTTTAGTTTTTCGAATGCAAAATTTCGTAAATTTAAGATGTTAAATTAAATATTTGCGATTCTTGTTGATAAATCTTGAATTTTTGATTGACCTACTGCATATGTTTAACAAGTTTGAATGCCTAGTCTTGTTAATTATGCAATCTAATTTGTAATTATGATTAATTTGTTGAAAATTAGAATAATTTAGAATTAATTTGATTTTCATAATTAATTGTAATTTAATTAGAAACCTATGATTAAAAACCACCATAAAAATTGTAAATTTACGATAAATTTTAAATTTTTATGACCTAGACTTGAATCCATATCAATCGGAAATCAATTGGATAATAAATTTTCGATTTTTCGCCCTAAAATTATGAAATTAATATTATTTATTAATTTGTCATTAATTTTAAATATAAATTTTAAATTTTTATGCGATTCGTTCATATAACTTGCACGCACAAAGCAATGGACGCTTCGTGTTACCCTTAAGGGGTGTTGCATAATGCGGGCATGCGACGACGAGCAAGGGAGCTCGTCGCCCATGCGGCACGAATGCAATGAGCAAGGGCGTAGTGCACGAGCACAAGGCAGCAGCCCTGCCTTGTGTCGTGTGCCACGACCAATGGACGAATGGGCATGGGCGTAGGGCGAGCCAAGGCAGTCGCGTGTGGGCAGCAAGCGAGCTGCGCCACAACGCGCGCTGCCTCGAACAAGAGCGCGCAGCCTCGCGCGCAGCGAGCGCAAGCTCGCGTGCCACGAGCGCTGCGCCTAGCATTGCTCGCACGCACAGCGAGCGATGTCGCCCGCTCAGCGAGCGATGTCGCGCGCCCAGCGAGCGATGTCGCCCGCCCAGCGAGCGATGTCGCGCGCCCAGCGAGCGATGGCTCGCGCGCCCAGCGAGCGATGTCGCGCGCCCAGCGAGCGATGTCGCGCGCGCACTGCGAGCGATAGCTCGCGTGCGATGAGCGCTGGCGCGCAGAGCGAGCACCAATGCGTGCGGAGGCTTGCGATAGGGATGCAGCAGCTATGCGACGAGCGCATGGGCTGCGCGCACATGGCCAGCAATGGCTGTGTGCGTACGGCCCATGGGCGTGCAACGCGTAGGGTGTTTGCGTTACGATTAGATCGTTTTTAATGTTTAATTTGAAAATTTCAGTTCACGTAATTTTAATTAATTTTAAAATTAATAATTTAAATTATTTTCTTGGATTTTAATTTTGAATATTATAATTATAATAAATGTAATTTATTCTAATTATTTTACTAAAATTAAAATCATGAATTAATTTAAATGCGACTGAAATTAAATTAAACTTTTTGGATTCAATTATAAATTTATATGAGCTTTAAATTTTAATTAAATTTGTATGTTTCCGGTTAGACTAGAAATACATTTTTATGTTTAAAATTGGTAAAGCATATGAATTTATTGGTTTAAGTGGGAGCGCCTTTTAGTCATAAACTCTTGATTAGGTCTACAAATCCTTAAGGTTAAAACAACTTGATTAGAATTAATAAGGACTGAATAATTGGTAGATTATTGGTGCCCTTGATTAATTGCTGCAAATGTTTACGTGATGCATAATGTGTTTTACTAACCAGCTATGTGGGCCATTCATGATAATGAATGGGTGAATGGTATATATTGTATATGTACTGTTTTGCAGGTTATGAAGTGACTAGTATGGCCCAAATAGGATAGAAAATATGGTCTGCGTACCATTAATTTGAATGTAATTGGTCTAAAGTACCAAAGTTATTTTTCAATTCAAATATGGTCTGCGAACCATCAAATAGTTGTAATTAGTTATAGCTTATCCTATTTGAAGAAAATGGTGCCTCCCACGGAGATTTTCAAGACGGACTTTGAAGTCAAAGCTTCAAGATGAAGTCGGGCCATACTAGATCACAAATATCTTATGCATGTTTTAAGTTATTTATTGTTTTAAATATGTCTTAAAATGCATGAGATCAAAAGCTTGATTATGTTGCATGATTAAGGATTTTAGTTCACTTAAAATCTAACCAACATAGTAAGAGCCTTAAGTTCCAAACTTAAAAATTGAGTTAAAAGGTGCCATGCCAAAATATACACTTGCTTGGATATCCTTTACATCAATCTAGTAATAGTTTTCGCTCAGCGAGGTGTTACTTATTGGTCCTAAAGGGGCAAGGTACACAAATAATTGTGAGTACATGTTAGTTTTGGTGAAACTCAACGATATAAGTAAGGAGTCCTTTTATGTCGTGGCAAATTCGATAGGTTTACCTAATAAGTTCTTAGACGTACCTATCAACCAAGAATAGTTTCTAGACTATTAGCAAAAGGCTTTTGCTTACCTAAGATGTTCTAGGATTAAGTCGACAAACTGTGCTTAGTTCTTCAATGATTTTAGGATCTTGGAATCATTTTATTCACACCTGCCGGAACACATAAATTGAATAAAATGCTTAATAAACATTGAATTATGCATGTATGCTAGAATTTAAGTTTATTAAGAGAAACTGTGAATGGTTATTTATTTGTTTATTCTTTTCAATTGTAGTTTTTAATATGGCAAACAACAATTCATTCAACATTCGATCAATTCTCGAAAAGGAGAAGTTGAACGGGAAAAACTTCCTTGACTGGCAAAGGAACTTGCAAATAGTTCTTATGCAGGAAGAAAAGGAGTATGTCCTAGATGAGGCGATGCCCGAAGCTGCAGGCGACGGGGTCACTCAGGCAGCCCTCAATCGTTGGATTGATGCCAACAAGGATGTGAAATGTCTAATGCTCGCCACCATGAGTGCGGATCTGCAGAAAACGTTCATCAACTCAGATGCTTTCACAATCATCAGTGAGTTGAAGAACATGTTCCAAGATCTGGCTCGAGTCGAAAGATTCGAGACTCATAGGCAAATTCTTGAGACCAAGCTTAAGAAAGGCGAGCCCGTAAGTCCACATGTTCTCAAAATGATTGGACTCATTGAGAATATGAGTCGGCTGGATCAGCAATTTTCTCAGGAAATGGCTGTAGACACCATCCTCCATTCTCTTCATAGCGGGTATGATCAGTTCAAACTGAACTACAGTATGAATAGTCTGGACAAAACGCTCACTGAGCTTCACGGTATGCTGAAGACCGCTGAAAAGACGCTCAAAAGTGATAAGCAGGATTTGCTTATGGTGCGTGGGGGCAAGTTCAAGAAATCTGGAAAGAAGAGGAATGCTAAGAAAGGTGGCAACAAAGCCAGCCCAACTAAGCAAACTGGCGCCAAATCTGCAAAGAGAAAGGTCAGTCAACCCACTTCTGAATCCGAATGCTTCTACTGCAAGAAGAAGGGGCATTGGAAGAGAGATTGCTTGAAGCTAAAGGAAGATCAGAAGAACGGAACAGTCGTTCCATCTTCAGGTATTTTCGTTATAGACTGTATACTTGCTAATTCAACTTCTTGGGTATTGGATACAGGTTGTGGCTTACACTTATGTTCCAATCCACAGGGACTAAGAAGAAGTAGAAAGTTAAGCAAGGGTGAAGTCGACCTACGAGTGGGAAATGGAGCACGGATTGCTGCATTAGCTGTAGGAACTTACTATTTGTCGTTGCCCTCCGGGCTAGTTTTGGAACTGGAAGAATGTTTCCATGTTCCAAGTCTTACTAAAAACATCATTTCAGTTTCTTGCTTAGATGCTAAGGGATTTTCCTTTATAATAAAAGACAATAGTTGTTCGTTTTATTTTAAAGAGATGTTTTATGGATCTGCTAGATTAGTCAATGGACTTTATTTATTAGATCACGACAAACAAGTATATAACATAAATACCAAAAGGGCCAAAAAGGATGATTCAGATCTCACCTATCTGTGGCATTGTCGATTAGGCCATATAAACTTGAAACGCTTAGAAAGACTTCAAAAGGAAGGAATTCTAGAACCATTTGACTTAGAGGATTATGGTAAATGCGAGTCATGTTTACTTGGCAAAATGACGAAGCAACCTTTCTCTAAAGTTGGAGAAAGAGCAAATGAACTATTGGGTTTAATCCATACAGATGTATGTGGACCAATGAGTACAAATGCTAGAGGTGGTTTCAGCTACTTTATCACTTTCACTGATGACTTCAGTAGGTATGGTTATGTCTACCTAATGAAGCATAAGTCTGAATCCTTTGACAAATTCAAGGAATTTCAGAGTGAAGTAGAGAATCAATTAGGCAAGAAGATTAAGGCACTGCGGTCTGATAGAGGCGGTGAATATCTGAGCTATGAATTTGATGACCATCTGAAAGAATGTGGAATTCTATCAGAATTGACTCCTCCTGGAACACCACAATGGAACGGTGTGTCGGAACGGAGGAACAGAACCTTGCTAGACATGGTCAGGTCAATGATGGGTCAGGCCGAACTTCCATTAGAATTTTGGGGACATGCACTAAATACAGCTGCACTCACTATAAATAGAGCTCCGTCTAAAGCTGTCGAAAAGACTCCATACGAATTATGGTTTGGAAAGCCTCCAAATGTGTCTTTTCTTAAGATTTGGGGATGTGAAGTATACGTCAAACGATTAATTTCAGACAAACTTCATCCAAAATCTGACAAATGTATCCTTGTGGGCTATCCAAAGGAAACAAAGGGGTATTACTTCTACAATACATCTGAGAACAAAGTGTTTGTTGCTCGAGATGGTGTCTTTTTGGAGAAAGATCACATTTCCAAAGTGACAAGTGGGAGAAAAGTAGACCTCGAAGAAATTCGAGTCGAACAACAAACTCTAGAGAATGCTCAAGATGACATTCAGGATGAAACTCAGAGATCTTTAGAAGAATCTGGTGAGAATCATGGTCAATCTAGAAATGTTACCCCGCGTAGATCGCAAAGATATAGATCTCAACCGGAAAGGTACTTAGGTATTTTGACGAACGAGAGCTATGACGTTCTATTACTTGAAAGTGATGAACCTGCGACTTACAAGCAAGCTATGACGAGCCCTAGCTCCAAGCAATGGCAAGAAGCCATGCAATCTGAATTAGACTCCATGTCTGAAAACCAAGTATGGGATTTGGTCGATTTGCCAGATGGCTACCAAGCCATTGGAAGCAAATGGGTTTTCAAACTGAAAAAGGACAAGGATGGGAAACTTGAAGTTTTTAAAGCTAGATTGGTTGCAAAATGTTACAGGCAAGTCCACGGTGTGGATTACGATGAAACCTTTTCACCAGTTGCAATGCTAAAGTCTATTCGAATAATGTTAGCAATCGCTGCATATTACGATTACGAAATATGGCAGATGGATGTCAAAACTGCTTTCTTAAACGGCGTTTTAACAGAAACTGTATTTATGACACAGCCTGAAGGTTTTGAGGATCCAAAGAATGCTAAAAAGGTATGCAAGCTAAAGAAGTCAATCTACGGATTGAAGCAGGCATCCAGGAGCTGGAATATACGTTTTGATGAAGCAGTCAGTGACTTTGGTTTCATCGAGAACGCGGACGAATCTTGTGTATACAAGAAGGTCAGTGGGAGCAAAATTTCTTTCCTAGTATTATATGTCGACGACATATTGCTTATCGGAAATGACATTCCTATGTTGAACTCTGTCAAGATTTGGCTTGGGAAATGTTTTTCGATGAAGGATCTAGGAGAAGCACAGTACATATTGGGCATCAAGATTTACAGAGATAGATCTAAAAAGATGATTGGACTTAGTCAAAGCACTTATATCAATAAGGTGCTTGATAGGTTCAAGATGGCGGACTCCAAGCGAGGCTACCTACCCATGTCTCATGGAATGACTCTAAGCAAGACTCAGTGCCCAAAAACACTTGATGAGCGTAGACGAATGAATGGGATTCCATATGCATCATTGATTGGTTCAATAATGTATGCTATGATATGTACACGCCCGGATGTTGCGTACGCACTCAGTGCTACGAGCAGATACCAGTCAGACCCAGGAGAGGCGCATTGGACTGCTGCCAAGAACATTCTGAAGTACCTGAAAAGGCACAAAGATGACTTCCTGGTCTATGGTGGAGATGATGAATTAATTGTTAAAGGCTATACGGACGCAAGTTTCCAAACCGACAAAGATGATTTCAGATCACAGTCTGGGTTTGTCTTTTGCCTCAACGGAGGAGCAGTAAGCTGGAAAAGTGCTAAGCAAAGCACCATTGCGGATTCTACAACTGAAGCGGAGTACATTGCTGCACATGAAGCAGCAAAGGAAGCTATATGGCTAAGGAAGTTCATAGGAGAACTTGGTGTAGTCCCCTCCATTAAAGGACCAATAGCCCTGTATTGTGATAATAACGGAGCTATTGCACAGGCAAAAGAGCCTAGACACCACCAGAGAGTCAAGCATGTACTTCGTAGATTTCACCTTCTATGAGAGTTCGTTGAAAGAAAAGAAGTCGAGATAAGCAAAATTGGAACTGATGACAACATATCAGATCCATTAACTAAACCTCTGCCGCAAGCGAAGCACAACTCGCACACTGCAGCTATGGGAATCAAGCATATTGGAGAATGGCTTTGATGTCTCTGTTTAATGTTTTAAAGTTTTAGAGTTTAAATCTTTGTAAAACATTATTGGTTAATCATTCACAATAAATGAAAGGAATTCATTTTTCCATTTAATTTGTGGTTTATTAAATGATGAGTCCCTTCAATTTGACGATATATTCAAGATAGACTGTCAGGACCAGTCCTGTGACTAAGAAATGTCTATCAAGTGAACTTGAATGTCAAAGGTTGAAAATGGTCCCTAATCGGAGTTTTCTATAAAATTGGACGCATAGAAAACGTTAGACGATTAGAATGCAAGATGACTAGTAGTTCTGTTTCTTGAACTATGTGGACATGGCAATGTCATAATCATTTGCATAGATACTTACTTTGGGAAGACTAGTATCGGACAAGACCTATGAAACTTTACTGTAAGAGATGAAAGTCTGTCATAAGTAAATTTCATTAAATTATTAGACACTAAATCCTCAATACCTGAGTGATTTGAGATTACTTGTTTGAGAACTGGTTGCTTTGACGTTGACCAACCGTCGCACCGTAAAAGGAGGCTATAAAGGCAACGCTCAGGTAATCACCTATCAAACGAAGTCTAATCTCAAGATCGCAAGATTGGGATTGTCCTCCCATAAATCGGGATGAGATGCTTAAAAGTTGTACAAGGCCACTCGGAGAGCTAGAAACTGTGAAATGCATGGCCGTGCTCGGATGAATCATAGGCTATGATTATCTGTTTATTTGATCAGTTGAACTCTGACATAATAAGGATGACAACTCTTACCTTATGTTCAAGAGCAAGCATCGAGCGACAAAGGAATTAGGAAATGCACACTTGTCCCTAAGGACAAGTGGGAGACTGAAGGAAATAATGCCCTTGGTCCAAGTATGCATTCTATGTTAAGTCTAATAAATGCGGTTCAGTATTAATTAACAAGTTAATAATTCAGTGAGATCAAGTGAGCTGAATGCCTAGCTAGAGGCCGCTTCAGTTCAAGTGGAATTAATGATATTAATCCACAGCTTACTCTTGACTGAACCCGTAGGGTCACACAAATAGTACGTAAACGGATCAAGTATTTAATGGCATTAAATACTCCATCTATGAATATTCGGAACCGACGGATCTTGGTTTCAGTGGGAGCTAAGATCGTCACAGGCAAGGAATGAATACTCCGGAAACGATGATATTGCCGGAAACGGAAATATGGATCGTATCGGAAATATAAATATTATCCAAGTCGTAGATGTTGCCGGAAACGGAAACATGGTACGTGTCGGAAAATATTATCGGAAATGGAAATATTGCCAGAATCGGAAATATTGCCGGAAACGGAAATATTGCCAGAATCGGAAATATTGCCGGAAACGGAAATATTGTCAGAATCGGAAATATTACCGGAATCGGAAAATAATTCCGGAAACGGAAATATTAAATATTGTTCGTATCGGAAATGAATTCCGGAATCGGAAAATTTAATCGGAAGCGCATCGTACGAATAAGCATCGGACGAGGCCTGCCGGACGAGGCCCAGCACGAAGCCAGGCCATCGCCCAGCAAGCCAAGCGCGCCGCACAAACAGCCATGCCAGGCCCAGCGCAAGGCCAGGCCCAGCAGGCTGCGCGCAGCGCGCAGCGCGCACAGCGCGCACAGCACGCGCAGCGCGCAGCGCGCGCGGGCGCTGAGTGGGCTGCTGCTCGCGCGCACGCATGGGGCCCATCGTGGCTGCCGTGCGTGTGTGTGCAAGTGTTTGTGTTCGTGCACGTTTCCTAAAACATGCAGAGTTCGGTTAATGATTAAATTCCTAATTCTATTTGATAAATTAATTAAATTAGAGTTCTTGTAGGATTCTAGGTTTAATTAATTTGTATCTGAATAGGATTTCGATTCCCTTTCCATACCGCTATAAATATGAGGCTAGGGCTCACAATTTATAACACAAGTTTCAAAGTATTCAAAGTGAGTTTTTGAGAGAAAAATTCAGTCACACATTTGCCTATAAAGTGCCGAAAATAATAGTACCTTAAGGGCGATTCTAGTTGGTCAATCTTAAGGCGGATCCGGACGTGCTGTGGACTATCTACGGAGGGACGACACTTGGAGTCCTAAAGACTTGTTCTTGTTCGGTTCGGGCGCAGCTAGGGAAGGCACGCAACAAAGAGTATGCATCTAATCTATGCTAAATGATTATGTGTAAATAATATGTTTTCCTGGGTTTATGGTTTTTCCGCATGATTTATGAATTGTCATATGTATCATAACCTAACACATGTATGGTCCCTATGGCCCCATCGTCACATACATACTTCAGGAGCATGAGATGAGTGACGACCACTGCTTTAATCTTGTTCAGGGTAGGGCGTCCCAAAATGACATTGTATGCCGTTAGATCTTTGACGATTAGGAAGTCTACCCCCATCTTTCTCCCATCTCTACGCTCTCCAATCCGAACCGGCAAGTTGATGACGCCCACAGGGTGTATGATACTTCCCCCAAATCCAATGATAGGGTAGTGGATGCTCTCTATGGTTTTAGGATCATGAGCTAGGCGGCTGAGGCACTTCATGCTCATTATATCAGATGAACTTCCTGTATCTATCAGGATGCGCTTCACTCTCATGTTGGAGATTTTTATCTCGACCACGAGGGGGTCGTCATGCGGGGTGGCTACGAGTCCTCCATCCAATTCACATATCTCTATCCGAGGGAATGGGTCCATCGTTGACTTCCCTGATAACATTACCTGACCTAGACGGCGGGCATAATCTTTCTGTCCCCTCATTGTGGGTCCTCCAGCGGATGGTCCTCCTGATATGACGGCTACAAATCCTCCTTCGTTGTGATTTCCCTCTGTAGCTGAGACAGGTGACTTGTTCTTTTTGTACTGATTCTTACCTGAGCCGTGAGTATTCCTTTGCAGGTAGTTCTTTAGGTGCCCTTTGGAGGCTAAGCCGTCCAGGGCTCTCTTCAAGCTTCTGCAGTCCTTGGTGTCATGCCCTACATATTCGTGGAACTGGCAATACAACTTAGGGTCTCGACTCTCGGCGGGGGATTTCATGGGGAAGGGTTGTTCAAGATCGAACCTAGCCTCGACGTCCACCAGTATCGTGAGAAGGTCCGTATTGTATTCGAAATATTCTCTCTCTTGTGGACGTCCTCTCTTGTGTCCAAGAGAATTGGTATCATGCTCTTTCGAAAGGGCCCAAGTACCATTTACTCGTGGGGCTTTCCTGTCTATCTTCTCTTTCTTTCCTGAGGAATCTGTTGCCTCTCCAGTCTTTCCATCCTTGGACGCGCTGCATATTTCTGTTGCGTGGATAAATGCGTCAGCCTCGTCCAAGACTTCAGCTATAGTCCGAACACTCTTTTTAACCAAGTCAAACTTGAATGATCCTTTCTTCAATCCTCTGATAAAATTATCGAAGGAGACGCCGTCGGGAAGATCGGGATCTGCCTGGCCCCCCGATTGAAGCGCTTAACATAGCTTCTCAGTGACTCATCCTTTCCTTATTGAATGCGTCCCAAATGCATGTTTGTTTTCCTTTCTTCCTTGTGTTCCATGAACCTGGTGGAGAACAAGGTTTATAGCTCGTCGAAAGAGGCAATTGATCTTGGGGGCAATCTTTCAAACCATTTGGATGCCACTCCTTTAAGGGTGGCAGGAAAGTATTTGCACCATGTAGCCTCATTGGTTCCTTGAACATACATGTGATGACGGTATGCAACTAGGTGCATGTCTAGGTCTGTGGTGCCGTCATAAGCTTCAATGGTAGGAGTTTTGACTTTAGGTTCTTTCGGGGCGTTCATTATGTCCTCAGAGAAGGGAGTGCTCATGTGCCTCAACGTCAAGTTATTCAACCCCTGCTGAATATGATAAGTTGGTTCACGGCGGCTAGAGATCATACGAGGACGCATGCTCACTCTGTTACGCATCATCTGGGTCTGTCCTCGAGTAGAGGGGTAAATGGGGGGATCCTCCATAACTGGAGTAGATCCAGTGTCTGATAGTTTAGATTCAGCTTCGTAGTATTCCTGACGTCGAGAGGATGGCTGCAAGATGGCCGGCGGGTTTACCCGGGAAGGTGGTCTCACGGCTTGCTCTCGTGGAGGCAGAAAGGCTTGATGGCCGCGGTCGTCCTCCGAGCACTCTGCCAAAGGACTGGCTCCTCGGCTAGCTTGTGGACGGGAACTTTCTCCTGCTCCCCATACGTTGGATCTGAGTGGCATTTTGCTTATCCGATTGATGCCAAGACTAAGAGGCCTCTGTGGAGCCGCCCTTTCAGTGCTATAGATCAACATGTTTCTTCGTATTTCATCCTGCAACGTGGTACTCATCTGCTGTCGGAAGTTTTGCTTCATTTGTTGTTAGAATCCCGCCAGAATTTCACGCAGCATTCCCACCGACATAGGTAAATCTAAATTTTCATCCAGCACGGCGTCCCGGACACTGGGGCTTAGATGGCCGCCTAGTGAAGGTGCTTCCAGGACTGGTTCCTCTTCTACGATCACCTCGGCCTCCTGAACTCGGCGCGGCGTGCTTCCAGCATTTGCAACTCGATTTGCTTCCTCTATATGGCGTTGGCTCCTTTCCCGAGGCCGCCTCTCCTCTACTTCACCATTATACTCTCCTTCAGATTGTGGCTCGGCCATGATACTATACCTCCCTACAGACGGCGCCAAATGTTGTGGGATCTTTTACGGTGATGACGTGTCACGTGTTCCTCGGAGGTATCAAGTATGAGCTGGCACAATCTTCTGGCAACCTGCAAAACAAGAATATTCCCGTAGGAATATTCCCTCCGATGCTTAAGTAAGTATAAGCTAGAGAGAGAAGTAATTTGTAGAGAGAAGGCAGAGCAAAGGTAGTTTAAGGTAGGTGGGAATGAATTGAATGCCCCCTCTTACCTAGGGATCTGCACTATTTATAGTGTCAGGGTTTCTTGGGATTTTATCCTCAAACCCTGGCCTGATGAGTGGGTGCTTTCCCAGATTTAGGACACGTGTCCGATAATAGGGGGGTCTGATTTAGACCTGTTGGGCCCTTTGTATGTTGGGATTTCCTGCAATTTATTAGGCTTTTTGTCATGATTTGACCAGGGACTCTTCCAACCAAATAGGGTCATAGGTTGGAGAGATGGGCCCTGGGTCATAAGGCGGATATGGGCTCAGTATGGATTATGGATATCCATGCTGGAGAATCTTTGTCTTCCTTTTCCGCATTGTAGTAAAGCCAGGTGGCAGTCTATTATTTTAGGCCACATCAGTGTCCATGCTACTTTCAATGTAGGTGACCTCTGACCCTATCTTGATGATGATGGCCTTGCTGAATTGAGGTCAATTCCTTTTAAAGGGGGAGGGGATGATACGGTCATGGATGAAGGTGTTGGTCAAGGTGACGGTCTTATGCTAACAATTGGAACCAAAGCTAATTTAGGTTCGATGGCTCATTTTGTGTGCATGGTGACTTGGATTGAGTGAGTCGTTTGATGGTCCGTTTAATCAAGTGCGTTTGATGGTCCGTTTAATCAAGTGCGTTTGATGGTCCGTTTTATCAAGTGCGTTTGATGGTCCGTTTAAGCTTATCTTTATTTGTTTTTCTTTAATTCAGTTTAATAAGGGGACAATTGTTTTAATCCCATTTAAATTCAGTCTTGTACTTAGCTTTAAATGTTGTTGTTTGTAAGGAGGGTTTTAAGCCTTTGTAACCTCCAAATTGGTGACTGAATTAGGAGGCTTTTAGAGCTTTGTAACCACCGGTGTTAAAGGCTCTTAAATGGCTTTTAAATGGCTGCTTAAAGATCTTGTAACCACCGGTTTTTAGCTTATTGTTTAGGCTATTTATAGACAGCTTGTTGAATGGAATAAAACAACCAATTTTGAAGAATAAACACATGTTTTCAATTTACTTTGAATTATTGATTATAATTCAACCTTTTCTTTGTTTTGGACGTGTTTCCTACTCAAAGAGCCGATTGTGAGTCAATAGGTCTTGCCTTTCAATCACGTTTGACGAGCTATAGGTCTAGCTTATTAATCAACTATCCTTACTCATACAACGAGTTTTAAACTTGTATCATTTGTGATATCAGAGCTGCTATTCGTGATTCTTATGAGCTAAAATGGATTTTGCCATCCTGACTTTCTACAACATCTCCAAGAAGCCTTAAAGAACGTTCGAGATGGGGGATTTTGAAGGCATCCTAGACGTGATCCACTATGGGTTGTGGATAAATTCAAAGCCACAAAACTTCCTGACTTTGTTGGTGGAACAGATCCGGAAGCTTATTTGGAATGGGAGCGCAAGATAGAGAGAATGTTCGATTTCAAGGACATTGATGATGAGCGCAAGTATGCCATATTGAAGCTAGGACGAGGAGCTTCATTGTGGTTCGAAGGACTGAAATCCAAGAGAATTCGTGATGGGAAGGAGAAAATAACCTCTTGGGAGTCTTTGAAACGTAAGCTACGTAAAGGTATGTGCCAACTCATAGAATAACGACTTATTGTAAAATTGCTGAATTGAGGCAAGGGAAAATGAGTGTGGCTGAATATATTGATAGGTTTGAAAAGTTGTCCTTAGTGGGGGAAAATGAGGAGATCGAGGAACAAAAACTGTCTAGATTTTTAAGGGGTTTAAACTACAATATTGCCAATACCGTAGACCTTTATCCATATTCTGATTTTGGTACTCATTGTGGACTTTGTTTAAAATTGGAAAACCAAGGGAAAGCAAAATATGGGGGGAGGGTCATGTTGAAGGAAATAATCCCCTTGGTCCAAGTATGCATTTAATGCTAAGTCTAATAAATGCGGTTCAGTATTAATATGCCGATGCCAAGTTGTAATCTATGATGAAATTGCACCAACAAGTTCGTGACCGTATTGAAGCTATCAATGCCTCTTATAAACAGAAATCAAATAACAATCGCAAGTCTTGGGTGTTTGTCGAAGGTGATTTGGTTTGGGTTCATTTGAGGAAAGAGTGTTTTCCAAGCAAACGCAAGAACAAGCTTATGCCTAGGGCTGAAGGTCTTTACAAGGTGGTTGCACGTGTGAATGATATTGCTTACAAGATCGAGCTTCCGGGAGATTATGGTGTCCATGCTACTTTCAATGTAGGTGACCTCTCACCCTATCTTGATGATGATGGCCTTGCTGAATTGAGGTTAATTCCTTTTAAAGGGGGAGGGATGATACGGTCATGGCTCATTTTGTGTGCATGGTGACTTGGATTGAGTGAGTCGTTTGATGGTCCGTTTAATCAAGTGCGTTTGATGGTCCGTTAATCAAGTGCGTTTGATGGTCCGTTTAAACAAGTGTGTTTGATGGTCCGTTTAAGCTTATCTTTAATTGTTTTCGTTTAATTCAGTTTAATAAGGGGACAATTGTTTTAATCCCATTTAAATTCAGTCTTGTACTTAGCTTTAAATATTGTTGTTTGTAAGGAGGGTTTTAAGCCTTTATAACCTCCAAATTGGTGACTGAATTAGGAGGCTTTTAGAGCTTTGTAACCACCGGTTTTAAAGGCTCTTAAATGGCTTTTAAATGGCTGTTTAAAGCTCTTGTAACAACTGGTATTTAGCTTAGTGTTTAGGCTATTTATAGCGAGCTTGTTGAATGGAATAAAACAACCAATTTTGAATAATAAACACTTGTTTTCAGTTTACTTTGAATTATTGATTATAATTCAACCTTTTCTTTGTTTTAGACGTGTTTCCTACTCAAAGAGCGAATGTTCGATTTCAAGGACATTGATGATGAGAAGCGTGGTAAGTATGCCATATTGAAGCTAGGACGAGGAGCTTCATTGTGGTTTGAAGGACTGAAATCCAAGAGAATTCGTGATGGGAAGGAGAAAATCACCTCTTGGGAGTCTTTGAAACGTATGCTACGTAAAAGTTTTGTGCCAACAACTCATGGAATAACGACTTGTCGTAAAATTGCTAAATTGAGGCAAGGGAAAATGAGTGTGGCTGAATATATTGATAAGTTTGAAAAGGTGTCCTTAGTGGGGGAAAATGAGGAGATTGAGGAACAAAAACTGTCTAGATTTTTAAGGGGTTTAAACTACAATATTGCCAATACCATAGACCTTTATCCATATTCTGATTTTGATACTCTTTGTGGACTTTGTTTAAAATTGGAAAACCAAGGGAAAGCAAAACATGGGGGAGGGTCATGTTGAAGGAAATAATCCCCTTGGTCCAAGTATGCATTTAATGCTAAGTCTAATAAATGGGGTTCAGTATTAATTATACAATTTAATAATTCAGTGAGATCAAGTGAACTGTATGCCTAGCTAGAGGCCACTTCAGTTGAAGTGAAATTAATAATATTAATCCATAGCTTACTCTTGACTGAACCCGTAGGGTCACACAAATAGTACTTGAACGGATCAAGTATTTAAAGGAATTAAATACTCCATTTATGGATATTCGGAATCGACGGATCTCGGTTCCAGTGGGAGCTGAAATCGTCAAAGGCAAATTATGAATACTCCAGAAACGATGATATTGCCGGAAACGGAAATATGGATTGTATCGGAAATATAAATATTATCCAAGTCGTAGATGTTGCCGGAAACGTAAACATGGTAGGTATCGGAAAATATTATCGAAATCGGAAATATTGCCGGAAACAAATATATTGTCAGAATCGGAAATATTATCGGAATCGGAAAATAATTCCGGAATCGGAAATATTAAATATTTGTTCGAAACGGACATCAATTCTGGAATCGGAAATTTTAAATATTGTTCGAATCGGAAATGAATTCCGGAATCGAAAAATTAATCGGAAGCGCGTCGTACGAAATAAACATCGGACGAGCTTGCTAGACGCAAGGCCCAGCACGAAGCCAGGCCCACGCCTAGCAAGCTCAGCGCGCAAGGCATAACGCAGCAGCAGCCAAAGGCACGCAAGGCCCAGCGCAAGGCCAGGCCCAGCGCGCCCATGGGCTGCGAGCAAGCCATGGGCTGCGAGCAGCGTGTGGGCTTCTCCGCGCGCGCGCATGGCCTGCGCGTGCGCGTGTGTGTGTTGAAGTTTGTGCATGCATCAAATCCTTAAGCAATTAGGATTAGATTAAAAGATTAATTTCCTAAAGTTACTAGTTTTAATTAAAGTCTAATTCTAATAGAATTAGATTACTGGAAACCTAGTAGACTTCTAATTCCATTATTCCTACTCTATAAATATGTGATGGCATTCACAATTTATGAACACATAATTTCAAGTATTCACATAGTTATAAGGATTAAAACTAACGCTAATATTGCCTCAAACATTCGAATAAAACATAATACCTTAGGTGCAATTCTAGTTAATTAAATCTAAGGCGGATCCGAACGTGCTGTGGACTATCTACGGAGGGACGACACTTGGAGTCCTAAACTTGTTCTTGTTCGGTTCGGGAGCAACTAGGGAGGGCACGCTACAAAGAGTATGCATCTTAAATTATGCTCATTGTTATGTGGCAATTAATTTGGATTCCTGGCTTTATGGTTTTTCCGCATGAAATATATATGATTTATATGTATCATAACCTAACAGTTGTATCACGAGCCTCTAATTAATTCCATAATAATTAGTTAACATGGTTAAATTTTATAAATTTGCAATGAATTAAAGGGGTGATTAATTTCGTTTTTTGTAATTAATTGCAAATTCGTGGGATTATTAAATTATATGTTCCCAGAATTTTCGGCAGTTTAGTAAATAATGGTCGGAATCGTATAATTTTATAGTGTATTTTGCATGTAAACGGTGTTTTAAAATTTTGAATAAAATCAAAGATTTGATGCCGAACCCAGAATTCCCAAATTCGAAGCCTAACTGTGACTTTTTGGAGGTTTTAGTTTTTCAAAAACAAAATTTGTAATTTTTAAGATGTTAAATTAAATATTTGCGATTCTTGTTTGTAAATCTTGAATTTTTTATTGACCTACTGTATATGTTTAACAAATTTAAATGCCTAAGCTTGTTAATTATACAACCTAATTTGTCATTGTGATTAATTTGTTGAAATTCGAATAATTTAGAATTTGATTTGTTTTTCATAATTAATTGACAATTTAATTAGGTATCCATGATTAAAAACCACCATAAAAATTGTTAAATTTGGTAAATTTTAAATTTTTATGACCTAGACTTGAATCCATGATAATCGGAAATTAATTTGAATAATAAATTTTCAATTTTTCGCACTAAATTATGAAATTAATATGATTTATTAATTTGTCTCTAAATTTGAATTAAAAAGTTTTGATTTTTATATAATCCGCTCATAAATCTTGCACGCACAAAGCAATGGACGCTACGTGTTACCCGTAAGGGGTGTTGTATAGTGCAGGCATGCGACGACGAGCAAGGGAGCTCGTCGCCCATGCGGCACGAATGCAACGAGCAAAGGAGCGTGGCATGCGCGCAAGGCAGTGGGCCTGCCTAGGCGTTGTGTGCTGCGAGCATGGGCGGATGGGGCGAAGGGGCAAGGCACAAGCGAGACGAGGGGCGCGAGCAGGGAGCAAGCGCTGCTCGCCCAACGAGCAAGCCAGAACACAGCGAGCAAGCAGGCTGCGCGCATGCGTGGCTTGCTAGGCTGGCTGCGTGTGCGTGTGGCCTGCTTGTACCTTGCTGTGCGATCAGTCGAGGGGCGTTGCTGCCTCGTGGACTCGACGGGGCATGGGTGCAAGCCTATGGCCTCGTCTTGATCCGATTGATGCGCTTTGAATTTAATTTTGATTTTCAGATTTGAAAACGATTTTTAATTAAATTTAAAATTCGTAATTTAATTTTTTCTCGGAATTTAATTTTGAATAATTTAATTATTATAAATTTTATTTATACTAATTATTTTACTAAAATTAAAACCTTGATTAAATTTAAATTATTTAATTTAATAAACTGAAAATAAATTAAAGGATTCAAATAATAATTTATATGAGCTTTAAATTTTAATTAAATTTGTATGTTTCCGGTTAGACTAGGAAATACAATTTTATGTTTAAAATTAGTAAAGCATGTAATTTATTGGTTTAAGTGGGAGTGTTTTAGTCATAAACTCTTGATTAGGTCTACATTCCTTTAAGGTTAAAACAACTTGATTAGAATTAATAAGGATTGAATAATTGGTAGATTATTGGAACCCTTGATTAATTGCTGCAAATATTTATGTGATGCATAATATGTTCTACTAACCAGCTATGTGGGTCATTCATTGATAAATGAATGGGTGAATGGTATATTGTAAATATATTGCTTTGCAGGTTATGGAAAGTGACTAGTATGTCCCAAATAGGATAGAAAATATGGTATGCGTACCATTAATTTGAATGTAAAATTGGTCTAATGCACCAAAGTTTTAATTTAAATATGGTATGCGTACCATCAAATAGTTGTAATTAGTTTAAATTATAGCTTATCCTATTTGAAGAAAATGGCGCCTCCCATGGTGAAATTCAAGTCGGAGTTTCCAATCCATTTTCAAGACGGAGTTTGAAGTTGAAGCTTCAAGATGAAGTCGGGCCATATTAGATCACATTTATATCTTATGCATGTTTTAAGTTATATATTGCTTTAAATATGTCTTAATTATGCATGAGATTGTGGCTTGATTATGTTGCATGATTAAGGATTTTAGTTCACTTAAAATCTAACCAACATAGTAAGAGCCTTAAGTTCCAAACTTTAAAAATTGAGTTAAAAGGTGTCATTCCAAAATAACACTTACTTGGATAAACCTTTACATCAATCTTAGTAATAGTTTTCCACCTAAGCGAGGTGTTACTTATTGATCCTCAAGGGGTAAGGTACACAAATAATTGTGAGTACATGTTAGTTTTGGTAAAACTCAACGATATAAGTAAGGAGTCCTTTTATGTCGTGGCAAATGAGATAGGTTTACCTAATAAGTTCTTTGACGTACCTATCAACCAAGAGCAGTTTCTAGACTATTAGCAAAGGCATTGCTTACCTAAAATATTTTAGAATTGAGTCTAAATACATAATGTGCTTAATTCTTCAATGATTTAAGGATCTTGAAATCATTTTATTCACACCTGCCGGAACACATAACTTGAATAAAATGCTTAATAAATGATAAATTATGCATGTATGCTAGAATTTAAGTTTATTAAGAGAAACTATGAATGGTTATTTATTTGTTTATTCTTTTTCAATTGTAGTTTTAACTATGGCAAACAACAATTCATTCAACATCCGATCAATTCTCGAAAAGGAGAAGTTGAACGGGAAAAACTTCCTTGACTGGCAAAGGAACTTGCAAATAGTTCTTATGCAGGAAGAAAAGGAATATGTCCTTGAAGAGGCGAAGCCCGAAGCCGCAGGCGACGGGGTCACTCAGGCAGCCCTCAATCGTTGGATTGATGCCAACAAGGATGTAAAGTGTCTAATGCTTGCAACCATGAGTGCAGATCTACAGAAAACGTTCATCAACTCATATGCTTTCACGATCATCAGTGAGTTAAAGAACATGTTCCAAGATATGGCTCGAGTCGAAAGATTCGAGACTCATTGGCAAATTCTTGAGACCAAGCTTAAGAAAGGCGAGCCTGTAAGTCCACATGTTCTCAAAATGATTGGACTCATTGAGAATGTGAGTCGGCTGGATCAGCAATTCTCTCAGGAAATGGCTGTAGACACCATCCTCCATTCTCTTCATAACGGGTATGATCAGTTCAAACTGAACTACAGTATGAATAGTCTGGACAAAACGCTCACTGAGCTTCACGGTATGCTGAAGACCGCTAAAAAGACGTTCAAAAGTGATAAGCAAGATGTGCTTATGGTGCGTGGGGGCAAGTTCAAGAAATCTGGTAAGAAGAGGAATGCTAAGAAAGGTGGCAACAAGGCCAGCCCGACTAAGCAATCTGGCGGCACCAAGTATGAAAAGAAGAAGGTGAGCCAACCCACTTCTGAATCTGAGTGCTTCTACTGCAAGAAGAAGGGGCATTGGAAGAGAGATTGCTTGAAGCTTAAGGAAGATCAGAAGAACGGAATAGTCGTTCCATCTTCAGGTATTTTCGTTATAGACTGTATACTTGCTAATTCAACTTCTTGGGTATTAGATACAGGTTGTGGCTCACACTTATGTTCCAATTCGCAAGGACTAAGAAGAAGAAGGTTAAGCAAGGGTGAAGTCGACCTACGAGTGGGAAATGGAGCACGGATTGCTGCATTAGCTGTAGGAACTTATTATTTGTCGTTGCCCTTCGGGCTAGTTTGGAACTGGAAGAATGTTTCCATGTTCCAAGTCTTACTAAAAACATCATTTCTGTTTCTTGCTTAGATGCTAAGGGATTTTCCTATTTAATAAAAGACAATAGTTGCTCGTTTTATTTTAAAGAGATGTTTTATGGATCTGCTAGATTAGTCAATGGACTTTATTTATTAGATCACGACAAACAAGTTTATAACATTAATACCAAAAAGGCCAAAAAGAATGATTCAGATCTCACCTATCTGTGGCATTGTCGATTAGGCCATATAAACATAAAGCGCATAGAAAGACTTCAAAAGGAAGGAATTCTCAAACCATTTGTCTTAGAGGATTATGGTAAGTGTGAATCATGTTTACTTGGCAAAATGACAAAGCAACCTTTCTCTAAAGTTGGAGAAAGAGCAACTGAACTATTGGGTTTAATCCATACAGATGTATGTGGACCAATGAGTACAAATGCTTTCAACTACTTTATCACTTTCCTTGATGACTTCAGTAGATATGGTTATGTCTACCTAATGAAGCATAAGTCTGAATCCTTTGACAAATTCAAGGAATTTCATAGTGAAGTAGAGAATCAATTAGGCAAGAAGATTAAGGCACTGCGGTCTGATAGAGGCGGTGAATATCTGAGCTATGAATTTGATGACCACTGAAAGAATGTGGAATTCTATCAGAATTGACTCCTCCTGGAACACCTCAATGGAACGGTGTGTCGGAACGGAGGAATAGAACCTTGCTAGACATGGGTAGATCAATGATGGGTCAGGCCGAACTTCCAATAGAATTTTGGGGACATGCACTAAACACAGCTGCACTCAATATAAATAGAGCTCCGTCTAAAGCTGTTGAAAAGACTCCATATGAGTTATGGTTTGGAAAGCCTCCAAAAGTGTCTTTTCTTAAGATTTGGGGTTGTGAAGTATAAGTCAAACGATTAATTTCAGACAAACTTCAACCAAAATCTGACAAATGTATCCTTGTGGGCTATCCAAAGGAAACAAAGGGGTATTACTTCTACAATACATCTGAACAAGGTGTTTGTTTCTCGAGATGGTATCTTTTTGGAAAGAGATCACATTTCCAAAATGACAAGTGGGAGAAAAGTAGACCTCGAATAAATTCGAGTCGAACAACAAACTCTAGAGAATGCTCAAGATGACATTCAGGATGAAACTAGAGATCTTTAGAAGTATCTGGAGAGAATCAAGGACCATCTAGAAATGTAACCCCGCGTAGATCGCAGAGATATAGATCTCAACCTGAAAGGTACTTAGGTATTTTGACGAACGAGAGCTATGAAGTTCTATTACTTGAAAGTGATGATCCTGCGACTTACAAACAAGCTATGATGAGCCTTAGCTCCAAGCAATGGCAAGAAGCCATGCAATCTGAATTAGACTCCATGTCTGAAAACTAAGTTTGAGATTTGGTCGATTTTCTAGATGGCTACCAACCCATAGGAAGCAAATGGGTTTTCAAACTGAAAAAGGACAAGGATGGAAAACTAGAAGTTTTGAAAGCTAGATTGGTTGCGAAAGGTTACAGGCAAGTCCACGGTGTGGATTACGATGAAACCTTTTCACCAGTTGCAATTCTAAAGTCTATTCGGATAATGTTAGCAATCGCTGCATATTACGATTACGAAATATGGCAGATGGATGTCAAAACCGCTTTCTTAAACGGCGTTTTAATAGAAACTGTGTTTATGACACAACCTGAGGGTATTGAGGATCCAAAGAATGCTAAAAAGGTATGCAAGCTTAAGAAATCAATCTACGGATTGAAGCAAGCATCAAGGAGCTGGAATATACGTTTTGATGAAGCAGTCAATGACTTTGGTTTCATCATGAACGCAGACGAATCTTGTGTATACAAGAAGGTCAGTGGGAGCAAAATTGCTTTTCTGGTATTATATGTCGACGACATATTACTTATCGGAAATGACATTCCTATGTTGAACTCTGTCAAGATTTGGCTTGGGAAATGTTTTTCAATGAAGGATTTAGGAGAAGCAAATGACATACTGGGCATCAAGATTTACAGAGATATATCTAAGAAGATGATTGGACTCAGTCAAAGCACTTATATCAATAAGGTGCTTAAAAGGTTCAATATGGCAGACTCCAAGCGAGGCTACCTACCCATGTCTCATGGAATGACTCTAAGCAAGTCTCAGTGCTCAAAAACACTAGATGAGCGTAGGCGAATGAGTGGGATTCCATATGCATAATTGATTGGTTTAATAATGTATGCTATGATATGTACACGCCCGGATGTTGCGTACGCACTCAGTGCTACGAGCTATCTACCAGTCAGACCCAGGAGAGGCACATTGGACAGCGCCAAGAATATTTTGAAGTACATGAAAAGGCACAAAGATGATTTCCTGGTCTATGGTGGAGATGATGAATTAATTGTTAAAGGCTATACGGACGCAAGTTTCTAAACCGACAAAGATGATTTCAGATCACAGTCTGGGTTTGTCTTCTGCCACAACGGAGGTGCAGTAAATTGGAAAAGTGCTAAGCAAAGCACCATTGCGGAATCTACAACTGAAGCGGAGTACATTGCTGCACATGAAGCAGCAAAGGAAGCTATTTGGCTAAGGAAGTTCATAGGTAAACTTGGTGTAGTCCCCTCCATTAAAGGACCAATAGCTCTGTATTGTGATAATAATGGAGCTATTGCACAGGCAAAGGAGCCTAAACACCACCAGAGAGTCAAGCATGTACTTCGTAGATTTCACCTTCTACGAGAGTTCGTTGAAAGAAAAGAAGTTGAGATAAGCAAGATTGGAACTGACGACAACATCTCAGATCCATTAACTAAACCTCTGCCGCAGGCGAAGCACAACTCGCACACTGCAGCTATGGGAATCAAACATATTGGAGAATGACTTTGATGTCCTTATTTAATGTTTCAAAGTTTTAGAGTTTAATACTTTGTAAAACGTTATTGGTTAAGCATTCATAGAAATGAATAGAATTCATTTTCCATTTAGTTTGTGGTTTATTAAATGATGAGTCCCTTCAATTTGACGATATATTCAAGATAGACTGTCAGGATCGGTCCTGTGACTAAGAAATGTCTATCAAGTGAACTTGAATGTCAAAAGAAGAAAATGGTGCCTGGTCGGAGTTTTCTATAAAGATGGACGCATTGAAAACGCTAGACGACTAGAATGCAAGATGACTAGTAGTTCTGTTTCTTGAACTATGTGGACATGGCAATGTCGCAATCATTTGCATAGATACTTACTTTGGGAAGACTAGTATCGGACAGACCTATGAAACTTTACAGTAAGAGATGAAAATCTGTCATAAGTAAATTTCATTAAAATTATTAGACACTAATCCTCAATACCTGAGTGATTTGATATTACTTGTTTGAGAACTGGTTACTTTGATGTTGTCAACCGTCGCACCGTAAAAGGAGGCTATAAAGGCAACGCTCGGGTAATCACCTATCAAACAAAGTCTAATCTCAAGATCACAAGATTGGGATTGTCTTCCCATAAATCGGGATGAGATGCTGAAAGTTGTACAAGGCCACTCGGAGAGTTAGAAACTGTAAAATGCATGGCAGTGCTCAGATGAATCATAGGCTATGATTATCTGTTTATTTGATCAGTTGAACTTTGAAACCGAGAAATACCTCTGGGCATAATAAGGATGACAACTCTTACCTTATGTTCATGAGCAAGCATCAAGCGACAAAGGAATTAGGAAATGCACACTTGTCCCTAAGGACAAGTGGGAGACTGAAGGAAATAATGCCCTTGGTCCAAGTATGCATTTAATGCTAAGTCTAATAAATGCGGTTCAGTATTAATTATACAAGTTAATAATTCAGTGAGATCAAGTGAACTGTATGCCTAGCTAGAGGCCGCTTCAGTTCAAGTGGAATTAATAATATTAATCCACATCTTACTCTTGACTGAACCCGTAGGGTCACACAAATAGTACGTGAACGAATCAAGTATTTAAAGGAATTAAATACTCCATTTATGGATATTCGGAATCGACGGATCTCGGGTCCAGTGGGAGCTGAAATCGTCAAAGGCAAATTATGAATACTCCGGAAACGATGATATTGCCGGAAACGGAAATATGGATCGTATCGTAAAAATAAATATCATCGTAGATGTTGCCGGAAACGGAAACATGGTACGTATCGGAAAATATTATCGGAATCGGAAATATTGCTGGAAACGGAAATATTGTCAGAATCGGAAATATTATCGGAATCAGAAAATATTTCCGGAATCGGAAATATTAAATATTTGTTCGGAACGGAAATTAATTCCGGAATCGGGAAATATTAAATATTGTTCGAATCGGAAATGAATTCCGGAATCGGAAAATTAATCGAAAGTGCGTCGTACGAAATAAACATCGGACGAGCTTGCTAGACGCAAGGCCCAGCACGAAGCCAGGCCCACGCCTAGCAAGCCCAGCGCGCAAGGCATAACGCAGCAGCATCCAAAGGCGCGCAAGGCCCAGCGCAAGGCCAGGCCTAGCGTGCCCATGGGCTGCGAGCAGCGTGTGGGCTTCTCCGCGCGAGCGCATGGCCTACGCCCCTTGTGGGCCGTGCGCGTGTGTGTGTTGAAGTTTGTGCATGCATCAAATCCTTAAGAAATTAGGATTAGATTAAAAGATTAATTTCCTAAAGTTACTAGTTTTAATTAAAGTCTAATTCTATTAGAATTAGATTACTTGAAACCTAGTAGACTTCTAATTCCTTTATTCCTACTCTATAAATATGTGACAGCATTCACAATTTATGAACACATAATTTCAAGTATTCACATAGTTTTCAGGATTAAAACTAACGTTAATATTGCCTCAAATATTCGAATAAAACATAATACCTTAGGTGCAATTCTAGTTAATTAAATCTAAGGCGGATCCGAACGTGTTGTGGACTATCTACGGAGGGACGACACTTGGAGTCCTAAACTTGTTCTTGTTCGCTTCGAGAGCAGCTAGGGAGGGCACGCTACAAAGAGTATGCATCCTAAATTATGCTAATTGTTATGTGGCAATTAATTTGGATTCCCCGCTTTATGGTTTTTCAGCATGAAATATATATGATTTATATGTATCATAACCTAACACATGTATGGATGGTAAGGCCAAGTCTTGGTCTAAATCCAAACCTATCTTGAAACCAAACACATGACCTAGTACCGTAGGTTCAAGTAATTCTACGGCTGCCCTAAAATTAGTTAACTCAACCAAAGAAACAATTCTGTCCAAGGTGCGTTGTTTTAAGTGTCAAGGGTTTGGGCATTATCAAAATGCGTGTCCAAATACGCGGGTAGTGACCTTGAGAGAAGCTGTTGAATGCCGTGAGGAGTTGTTTGAAGAGGAGAAGAGGTTGGGGGACGTATTTGTGTTTAATGAGAATGGCGATGAAGAGGAGGAGGAGGGGTATGAGGCTCTAGTTTATGACACAAATCTGGTTCTTAGAGCTCTACAAACCCAAATTGCATCTACTGATTCTGACCAACGAGATCATTTGTTTCATACTAAATGTCTAGTGAAAGATAAGTGGTGTAGTGTGATTGTTGATGGGGGGAGTTGCACCAATATTGCTTCTAGTGAGATGGTTTCGAAAATTAGGCTTAATCACTACAGCCCATCCTAGGCCATACGCACTCCATTGGCTCGATGATGGTAATAGTGTGAAGGTGTCGAAACAAGTAAGGGTTGGTTTGACTATGAGTTCGTATGTGGATGAGATTCTTTGTGATGTTATTCTTATGGACGCTTGTCACATTTTGTTGGGTCGTCCTTGGCAGTTTGACAGGGACGTGGTTCACAAGGGGAGAAGCAGCGAGTATGAATTGAGAGACAAAGGCAAGAAGATTGTGCTAAAGCCTATGTCATCACAAGCGGTTCGATCCATGAGTGTGCAGCAAAAAAAGAAGCCGACTATCACCATGTTTGCTAGTGAACAAGAGATTGAGCAAGCTCTAGATCATGGAGAGTTGGTGTATTTGCTCTTGGCAAAGGAAAGTTTGATTGAAGGAAAAAATTGGAAAGAAGGTAGTCCCATTGCCGTGTTGCTTTTTGAGTTCAAGGATGTTTTTCCCGACGAATTACCACCAGGTTTGCCTCCTATTCGTGGTATTGTACATCAAATTGATCTTGTTCCAGGGACTTCTTTGCCTAATAAGGCTGCTTATCGTTGCAATCCGGAGGAAACAAAGGAGTTGCAAAAACATATTGATGAACTTGTGAGTCGAGGCTATGTTAGAGAAAGCTTGAGTCCATGTGGTGTTCCGGTGTTGCTTGTGCCTAAGAAAGACTGGACATGGCGTATGTGTGTTGATAGTAGGGCTGTGAATAACATTACCGTCAAGTATCAATTTCCAATTCCGAGACTTGATGATGTGTTAGATGAGCTCCACGGTTCGGAGTTGTTCTAAAAAATTGATTTGCGGAGTGGTTATCATCAGATTCGGATGCGTGAAGGAGATGAGTAGAAAACGACTTTCAAGACAAAACATGGTTTTTATGAATGGACCGTCATGCCATTTGGTCTCACTAATGCTCCTAGTATGTTTATGAGGCTAATGAACGAAGTGCTTAAATTTTTGTTGGGCAGATTCGTTGTGGTATATCTCGATGACATCTTGGTGTATAGTAAGAACGAAGAGGAGCATCTGAATCATTTGAGGGATGTTTTTGAAACCCTTAGAGCTCAAAAGCTCTTTGGGAAGCTAGAGAAGTGTTCGTTCCTTGTTTATAATGTGGTATTCTTGGGCTATGTGGTTTCGAAGGATGGGGTGTCCGTGGATCAGTCCAAGATCGAGGCTATCAAATCATGGCCTAGTCCTAAAACTATAAGTAAGGTGCGTTCATTTCCTGGTCTTTGCTTCATTTTATAGACGTTTTATTCGTGATTTCAGTACCATTACTAGTCCTATTACTAGTTGTTTGAAGAAAGGGGCTTTTGTATGGGGAGAGGACGCTCAAAATGCATTTGATGTAATTAAGGAGCGTTTGTGTGCTACTCCTATTTTGGCATTGCCGGATTTTTCTCAACCTTTCGAGGTCGAGTGTGATGCTAGTGGTGTGGGAATTGGTGCTGTTTTATTCAAGGTAAGCGTCCCATAGCTTTTTTTTCGGAAATGTTAGGGGGTGCTTGTTTAAATTATTGCACTTATGATAAAGAGTTCTATGCCATTGTTAGAGCTTTGGATCATTGGAGTCATTATATGCGTTCTAGTCACTTTGTTTTGCATTCTGACCATGAATCTTTGAAGTATATTAATGGGCAACAAAAATTGAGTCCAAGGCATGCTAAATGGGTTGAGTTCTTGCATTCCTTTCATTTTTCTTCGAAGTACAAAGATGGTAAGAGCAATGTGGTGGCTGATGCATTATCACGGAGATATACTTTGCTTGCTACACTTGATGTTCGTCTATTGGGGTTTGAGACCTTGAAAGACTGATGGTGACTTTGGAGTTGCATTTTACAAATTTGCAGTTGGTCCCTATGGAGAGTACATGTTGCAAGATGGATTTCTTTTCAAAGGCAATCGTCTTTGTATTCCCAAGCACTCAATTTGTGAGCTACTGGTTCGCGAGGCTCATGGTGGAGGGTTGGCTGGTCACTTTGGCATAGCTAAAACCTTGGAGATATTGAGGGAGCATTTCTTTTGGCCTAAAATATTGGGCGATGTAACGAACATTGTGGGTAAGTGCGTGACTTGTCATATGGCAAAGAGTTCTTTCAAGCCTGGTTTGTACTCACCATTACCAGTTCCGAATCGTCCTTGGGAAGATGTTTCTATGGATTTTATAGTGGCTTTGCCTCGTACTCAAAGAGGTAAGGATGCTATCATGGTCGTTGTTGATAGATTTTCCAAGATGGCTCACTTTGTTGCTTGTCACAAAACAGATGATGCTTCTAATGTGGCTGATTTGTATGATAAAGAGATGTTCGTTTGCATGGAATTCCCAAGACTATTGTTTCAGATCGTGATTCCAAGTTTTTGAGTTACTTTTGGAATACATTGTGGAGAAAGGTGGGAACCAAATTGTTGTTTAGCACTTCACATCACCCTCAAACTGATGGGCAAACGGAGGTACAAATCGAACCTTAGGAACGTTGTTAAGAGGGTTGGTAAGTAAGACGCAAAAGGATTGGGATGTCAAGCTTGCTCACGCTGAATTTGCTTATAATTGTTCTCCTACTTATGCTACTGGTCATTCTCCATTTGAAGTGGTATATGGGATTAATCCATATTTTCCATTGGATCTGATTCCATTGCCAAAATGATACGAGTTTAAAAACTCGTTGTATAAACAAGGATAGTTGATTAACAAGCTAGACCTTTAACTCGTTGATCGTGAATGCAAGACAAGACCTATTGACTCACAATCAGTTCTTTGAATAGGAAACGCGTCCAAAACAAAGAAAAAGGCTGAATTATAAACTATAATTCGAAATGTAACAAACAAGTGTTTTAATCATCCAGTTGGTTGTTTATTCCAATCAAGAAGCTGACTATAAATAGCCAAAAACCAACAGCTACAAGAGCTTTAAACGGCTAATTAAGAGCCATTTAAGAGCCTTTAAAACTGGCAGTTACAAGCTCTAAAGCCTCCTAATTCAGTCACTAAATTGGAGGTTACAAAGGCTTAAAACTCTCCTTACAAACAGCAATAATCAAAGCTAAGTAATGACTGAATTTAAATTGGGGATTTAAACAAATATCCCTTTATTAAACCGACTTTAACCGAAGCAATTAAAAATAATAAGTGCGTACAATCTGTTTAAACAAGCGGACCAATGTGATTAAACGGACCAGTTTGATTAACGTACCACCTTGATAATAAGGACCATATAACGAGCTCACTCAATCCAAGTCACCATGCACACAAAATGAGCCATTGAACCCAAATCAATTTTGGTTCCAATTGCTAGCATAAGACTATCACTTTCATCCATAACCGTATCATCCCCTCCCCCTTTAAAAGGAATTGACCTCAATTCAGCAAAGCCATCATCATCAAGATAAGGTGAAAGATCACCTACATTGAAAGTAGCATGGACACCATAGTCTCCCGGAAGCTCAATCTTGTAAGCATTATCATTCACACGTGCAACAACCTTGTAAGGACCTTCAGCCTAGGCATAAGCTTATTCTTGCGTTTGCTTGGAAAACACTCTTTCCTTAAATGAACCCAAACCAAATCACCTTCTTCAAACAACCTCGGTTTGCGATTCTTATTTGATTTCTGTTTATAAGAGGCATTAATAGCTTCAATTCGCTCACGAACTTGTTGGTGCAGTTTCATCATAGACTTTAACTTAGCATCGGCATCCTTGTGAACCAACTCATCTTTTGGTAATGGAATTAAATCCAAGGGCAAGTATGGATTAATCCCATATACTACCTCAAATGGAGAATGACCAGTAGCATAAGTAGGAGACCGATTATAAGCAAATTCAGCGTGAGCAAGCTTGACATCCCAATCCTTTTGCGTTTTACTTACCAACCCTCTCAATAGCGTTCCCAAGGTTCGATTTGTCACCTCTGTTTGCCCATCAGTTTGAGGGTGATGTGAAGTGCTAAACAACAACTTGGTTCCCACCTTTCTCCACAATGTATTCCAAAAGTAACTCAAGAACTTGGAATCTCGATCAGAAACAATAGTCTTTGGAATTCCATGCAAACGAACAATCTCCTTATAATACAAATCAGCCACATTACAAGCATCATCCGTTTTGTGACAAGCAACGAAGTGAGCCATTTTTGAAAATCTATCCACCACGACCATAATAGCATCCTTACCTCTTTGAGTACGAGGCAAAGCCACTATAAAATCCATGGATACATCTTCCCAAGGGCGAACTGGAACCGGCAAAGGTGAGTATAAACCGGGTTTGAAAGAACTCTTGGCCATATGACAAGTCACACATTTATTCACAATGTTCGTTACATCACCTAACATTTTAGGCCAAAAGAAATGTTCTCTCAAGATTTCCAAGGTCTTGGCTATGCCAAAGTGACCAGCCAATCCTCCACCATGAGCCTCACGCACTAGTAACTCGCGAATTGAATGCTTAGGAATACAAAGGCGATTACCTTTGAAAAGAAACCCATCTTGCAACATGTACTCCCCATAAGCACCAACTGCACATTTCTCGAATACAACTCCAAAATCACCATCATCATGATAATAATCTTTTAAGGTCTCAAACCCCAACAAACGAACATCAAGTGTAGCAAGCAAAGTGTACCTTCGTGATAATGCATCAGCCACCACATTGCTTTTACCATCTTTGTATTTCGAAGAAAGGATTGCAAGAACTCAACCCATTTAGCATGCCTTGGGCTCAATTTTTGTTGTCCATTAATATACTTCAAAGATTCATGATCAGAATGCAAAACAAAGTGGCTAGAACGCAAATAATGACTCCAATGATCCAAAGCTCTAACAATGGCATAGAACTCTTTATCATAAGTGCAATAATTCAAACGAGCACCCCCTAACTTTTCCGAAAAATAAGCTATGGGACGCTTACCTTGGATCAAAACAGCACCAATCCCCACTCCACTAGCATCACACTCGACCTCAAAAGGTTGAGAGAAATCTGGCAGCGCCAAAATAGGAGCAGCACACAAACGCTCTTTAATCACATCAAGCGCCTTTTGAGCGTCCTCTCCCCATACAAAAGCACCTTTCTTCAAGCAACTAGTGATAGGACTAGTAATAGTACTGAAATCACGAATGAAACGTCTATAAAATGAAGCAAGACCATGAAATGAACGGACCTCACTTATAGTTTTAGGATTAGGCCACGATTTGATAGCCTCGATCTTGGACTGATCCACGGGCACTCCATCTTTCGAAACCACATAGCCCAAGAATACAACATTGTCAACAAGGAATGAACACTTCTCTAGCTTCCCATAGAGTCTTTGAGCTCTAAGTGTTTCTAAAACATCCCTCAAATGAATCAGATGCTCCTCTTCGTTCCTACTATACACCAAGATGTCATCAAGATATACCACAACGAATCTGCCCAAAAATGATTTAAGCACTTCGTTCATTAGCCTCATAAACGTACTAGGAGCATTAGTGAGACCAAATGGCATGACGGTCCACTCATACAAACCATGTTTTGTCTTGAAAGCCGTTTTCCACTCATCTCATTCACGCATCCGAATCTGATGATAACCACTTCGCAAATCAATTTTTGAGAACAACTTCGAACCATGGAGCTCATCTAACATATCATCAAGTCTTGGAATTTGAAAACGATACTTGATGGTAATGTTATTCACAGCCCTACTATCAACACACATTCGCCATGTTCCATCTTTCTTAGGCACAAGCAACACCGGAACAGCACATGGACTCAAGCTTTCTCTAACATAGCCTCGATTCACAAGTTCATCAATTTGCTTTTGTAATTCCTTTGTTTCCTCCGGATTGCAACGATAGGCAGCCTTATTAGGCAAAGAAGTTCCTGGAATAAGATCAATTTGATGTTCAATACCACGAATAGGGGGCAAACCTGGTGGTAATTCATCCGGAAATACATCCTTGAACTCAAACAGCAATTCGGCCATGGGACTGCCTTCTTTCCAATTTTGGCCTTCAATTGGACTCTCCTTAGCCACGAGCAAATACACCAACTCTCCATGATCAAGAGCTTGCTCAGTTTCTCGTTCACTAGCCAACATGGTGAGATTCGGCCTTTTCTTTTGTTTCACACTCATGGATCGAACCGCTTGAGATGACATAGGCTTTAGCACAATTTTCTTGCCTTTGTCTCTCAATTCATACTCATTTCTTCTCCCTTTATGAATCACGTCCCTATCAAACTGCCAAGGACGACCCAAAAAAAATATGACAAGCATCCATAGGAATAACATCACAAAGGACTTCATCCACATACGAACCCATAGTCAAACCAACCCTTACTTGCTTCGACACTTTTACACTATTACCATCATCAAGCCAATGGAGTGCGTATGGCCTAGGATGGGCAGTAGTGATTAAGCCTAATTTTGACACCATTTCACTAGAAGCAACATTGGTACAACTCCCCCCATCAACAATTACACTACACCACTTATCTTTCACTAGACATTTAGTATGAAACAACTGATCTCGTTGGTCTAGATCAGTAGGTGAAATTTGAGTTTGTAGCGCTCTAAGAACCAGATTTGTGTCATAAATTGGAGCCTCATACCCTTCCTCTTCCTCCTCATCACCACTCTCATCAAACACAAATACGTCCCCCAACCTCTTTTCCTCTTCAAACAACTCCTCACGACATTCAACAGCTTCTCTCAAGGTCACTACTCGTTTATTTGGACACGCATTTTGATAATGCCCAAACCCTTGACACTTAAAACAACGCACCTTGGACAGACTTCTTTCTTTGGATGGGTTAGATAGTTTAGGGGCAGCCGTAGAATTACTTGAACCTACGATACTAGGTGATGTGTTTGGTTTCAAGCTAGGTTCGGATTTATCCCAAGACTTGACTTTACCATCCATACTAGACCCTCCCCCATACTTTGCCTTCCCTTGATTTTCCAATTTTAAACAAAGTCCACAAAGAGTGTTAAAATCAGAATATGGATAAAGGTCTACGGTATTGGCAATATTATAATTTAGACCCCTTAAAAATCTGGACAGTTTTTGTTCCTCTATTTCCTCAATTTCTCCCATTAAGGACAAATTTTCAAACTCATCAATATATTCAGCCACACTCATTTTTCCTTGCCTCAATTCGGCAATTTTACGATAAGTTGTTATTCTATGAGTTGTTGGCACATACCTTTTACGTAGCTTACGTTTCAAAGACTCCCAAGAGGTAATTTTCTCCTTTCCTTCACGTATTCTCTTGGATTTCAGTCCCTCGAACCACAATGAAGCCCCTCGTCCTAGCTTCAATATGGCATATTTGCAACGCTTCTCATCATCAATGTCCTTGAAATCAAACATTCTCTCTATTTTGCGCTCCCACTCCAAATAGGCTTCCGGATCTGTTCCACCAACAAATTCAGGAAGTTCGGTGACTTTGAATTCATCCATAGCCCGTAGATCACGCCTAGGAGGCCTACGATACCCCCCATCTCTAACGTTCTTCAAGGCTTCTTGGAGATGTTGTAGAAAGTCAGGATCATCAAAATCCATATTTCAGTTTGTAAGAATTACGAACAGCAGCTCCATATTTCAGTTTGTAAGAATTACGAACGTCAGGATGATACGGTTATGGATGAAAGTGATAGTCTTATGCTAGCAATTGGAACCAAAACTGATTCGGGATCAATGGCTCATTTTGTGTGCATGGTGACTTGGATTGAGTGAGCTCGCTATATGGTCCTTATTATCAAGGTGGTACGTTAATCAAACTGGTCCGTTTAATCACATTGGTCCGCTTGTTTAAACAGATTGTACGCACTTATTATTTTTAATTGCTTTGGTTAAAGTCGGTTTAATAAAGGGATATTTGTTTAAATCCCCAATTTAAATTCAGTCATTACTTAGCTTTGATTATTGCTGTTTGTAAGGAGAGTTTTAAACCTTTGTAACCTCCAATTTAGTGACTGAATTAGGAGGCTTTAGAGCTTGTAACTGCCAGTTTTAAAGGCTCTTAAATGGCTCTTAATTAGCCGTTTAAAGCTCTTGTAGCTGTTGGTTTTTGGCTATTTATAGTCAGCTTCTTGATTGGAATAAACAACCAACTGGATGATTAAAACACTTGTTTGTTACATTCGAATTATAGTTTATAATTCAGCCTTTTTCTTTGTTTTGGACGCGTTTCCTATTCAAAGAACTGATTGTGAGTCAATAGGTCTTGTCTTGCATTCACGATCAACGAGTTAAAGGTCTAGCTTGTTAATCAACTATCCTTGTTTATACAACGAGTTTTTAAACTCGTATCACAAAAGATGAGTTGGTTCACAAAGATACCGATGCCAAGTTGAAATCTATGATGAAATTTCACCAACAAGTTCGTCACCGTATTGAAGCTATCAATGCCTCTTATAAACAAAAATCAAATAACAATCGCAAGCCTCGGGTGTTTGTCGAAGGTTATTTGGTTTGGGTTCATTTGAGGAAAGAGTGTTTTCCAAGCAGACGCAAGAAAAAACTTATGCCTAAGGCTGAAGGTCCTTACAAGGTGGTTGCACGTGTGAATGATAATGCTTACAAGATCGAGCTTCCGGGAGATTATGGTGTCCTTGCTACTTTCAATGTAGGTGACCTCTCACCCTATCTTGATGATGATGGCCTTGCTTAATTGAGGCCAATTCCTTTTAAGGGGGGAGGGGATGATATGGTCATGGATGAAGTTGATGGTCAAGGTGACGGTCTTATGCTAACAATTGGAACCAAAGCTGATTTAGGTTTGATGGCTCATTTTGTGTGCATGGTGACTTGGATTGAGTGAATCGTTTGATGGTCCGTTTATTCAAGTGTGTTTGATGGTCCGTTTAATCAAGTGTGTTTGATGGTCCGTTTAATCAAGTGCGTTTGATGGTCCGTTTAAGCTTATCTTTAATTCTTTTCGTGTAATTCAGTTTAATAAGGGGACAATTGTTTTAATCCCATTTAAACTCAGTCTTGTACTTAGCTTTAAATATTGTTGTTTGTAAGGAGGGTTTTAAGCCTTTGTAACCTCCAAATTGGTGACTGAATTAGGAGGCTTTTAGAGCTTTGTAACCACCGGTTTTAAAGGCTCTTAAATGGCTTTTAAATGGCTGTTTAAAGCTCTTGTAACCACCGGTATTTAGCTTAGTGTTTAGGCTATTTATAGCCAGCTTGTTGAATGGAATAAAACAACCGATTTTGAAGAATAAACACTTGTTTTCAGTTTACTTTGAATTGTTGATTATAATTCAACCTTTTCTTTGTTTTGGACGTGTTTCCTACTCAAAGAGCAAATTATGAGTCAATAGGTCTTGCCTTTCAATCACGTTTGACGAGCTATAGGTCTAGCTTGTTAATCAACTATCCTTACTCATACAACGAGTTTTTAAACTCGTATCATTTGTGGTATCAGAGCTGCTGTTCGTGATTCTTACGAGCTAAAATGGATTTTGACGATCCTGACTTTCTACCACATCTGCAAGAAGCCTTGAAGAACGTTTGAGATGGGGGATTTTGAAGGCATCCTAGACGTGATCCACTAGGGGTTGTGGATGAATTCAAAGTCACGGAACTTCCTGAATTTGTTGGTGGAACAGATCCGGAAGCTTATTTGGAATGGGAGCGCAAGATAGAGCGAATGTTAGATTTCAAGGACATTGATGATGAGAAGCGTGCTAAGTATGCCATATTGAAGCTAGGACGAGGAGCTTAATTGTGGTTCGAAGGACTGAAATCCAAGAGAATTCGTGATGGGAAGGAGAAAATTACCTTTTGGTAGTCTTTGAAACGTAAGCTACGTAAAAGGTATGTGCCAACAACTCATGGAATAACGACTTGTCGTAAAATTGCTGAATTGAGGCAAGGGAAAATGAGTGTGGCCGAATATATTGATGAGTTTGAAAAGTTGTCCTTAGTGGGGGAAATTGAGGAGATTGAGGAACAAAAACCGTCTAGATTTTTAAGGGGTTTAAACTACAATATTGCCAATACCGTAGACCTTTATCCATATTCTGATTTTGATACTCTTTGTGGACTTTGTTTAAAATTGGAAAACCAAGGGAAAGCAAAACATGGGGGAGGGTCATGTATGGATGGTAAGGCCAAGTCTTTGTCTAAATCCAAACCTATCTTGAAACCAAACACATCACCTAGTACCATAGGTTCAAGTAATTCTACGGCTGCCCTAAAATTAGTTAACTCAACCAAAGAAACAAGTCTGTCCAAGGTGCGTTGTTTTAAATGTCAAGGGTTTGGGCATTATCAAAATTTGGTCCAAATACACGGGTAGTGACCTTGAGAGAAGCTGTTGAATGCCGTGAGGAGTTGTTTGAAGAGGAGAAGAGGTTGAGGGACGTATTTGTGTTTGATGAGAGTGGCGATGAAGAGGAGGAGGAGGATGGGTATTTGGCTCCAGTTTATGACACAAATCTTGTTCTTAGAGCTCTACAAACACAAATTTCATCTACTGATTCTGACCAACAAAATCAGTTGTTTCATACTAAATGTCTAGTGAAAGATAAGTGGTGTAGTGTGATTGTTGATGGGGGGAGTTGTACCAATGTTGCTTCTAGTGAGATGGTTTCAAAATTAGTCTTAATCACTACAGCCCATCCTAGGCCATATGCACTCCATTGCCTCGATGATGGTAATAGTGTGAAGGTGTCGAAACAAGTAAGGTTTGGTTTGACTATGGGTTCGTATGTGGATGAGATTCTTTGTGATGTTATTCCTATGGATGCTTGTCATATTTTGTTGGGTCGTCCTTGGCAGTTTGATAGGGACGTGATTCATAAAGGGAGAAGCAATGAGTATGAATTGATAGACAAAGGCAAGAAAATTGTGCTGAAGCCTATGTCATCTCAAGCGGTTCGATCCATGAGTGTGCAGCAAAAAAAGAAGTTGAATCTCACCATGTTGGCTAGTGAATGAGAGATTGAGCAAGCTCTAGATCATGGAGAGTTGGTGTATTTGCTCGTGGCTAAGGAAAGTTCGATCGAAGGCCAAAATTGGAAAGAAGGAAGTCCCATTGCGGAGTTTCTTTTTGAGTTCAAGGATGTATTTCCCGACGAATTACCACCAGGTTTGCCTCCTATTCGTGGTATTGAACATCAAATTGATCTTGTTCCAGGGACTTCTTTGCCTAATAAGGTTGCTTATCGTAGCAATCCGGAAGAAACAAAGGAGTTGCAAAAACAAATTGATGAACTTGTGAGTCGAGGCTATATTAGAGAAAGCTTGAGTCCATGTGGTGTTCCGGTGTTGCTTGTGCCTAAGAAAGATGGGACATGGCGTATGTGTGTTGATAGTAGGGCTGTGAATAACATTACCATCAAGTATCTTTTTCCAATTCCGAGACTTGATGATATGTTAGATGAGCTCCATGGTTCGAAGTTGTTCTCAAAAATTTATTCGGATGCGTGAAGGAGATGAGTGGAAAACCACTTTCAAGACAAAACATGGTTTGTATGAAGGGACCGTCATGCCATTTGGTCTCACTAATGCTCCTAGTACGTTTATGAGGCTAATGAACGAAGTGCTTATATCATTTTTGGGCAGATTCGTTGTGGTATATCTCGATGACATCTTGGTGTATAGTAAGAACAAAGAGGAGCATCTGATTCATTTGAGGGATGTTTTTGAAACCCTTAGAGCTCAAAAGCTCTTTGGGAAGCTAGAGAAGTGTTCGTTCCTTGTTTACAATGTGGTATTCTTGGGCTATGTGGTTTCGAAGGATGGGGTGTATGTGGATCAGTCCAAGATCGAGGCTATCAAATCATGGCCTAGTCCTAAAACTATAAGTGAGGTGCGTTCATTTCATGGTCTTGCTTCATTTTATAGACATTTTATTCGAAATTTCAGTACCATTACTAGTCCTATTACTAGTTGTTGAAAGGTGAGTTTGTATGGGGAGAGGACGCTCAAAAGGCATTTTATGTAATTAAGGAGCGTTTGTGTGCTGCTCCTATTTTGGCATTGCCGGATTTTTCTCAACCTTTCGAGGTCGAGTGTGATGCTAGTGGTGTGGGAATTGGTGCTGTTTTGATCCAAGGTAAGCGTCCCATATCTTATTTTTCGGAAAAGTTAGGGGGTGCTCGTTTGAATTATTGCACTTATGATAAAGAGTTCTATGCCATTGTTAGAGCTTTGGATCATTGGAGTCATTATATGCGTTCTAGTTACTTTGTCTTGCTTTCGGACCATGAATCTTTGAAGTATATTAATGGGCAACAAAAATTGAGTCCAAGGCATGCTAAATGTGTGAGTTCTTGCAATCCTTTCATTTTTCTTCGAAGTACAAAGATGGTAATAGCAATGTGGTGGCTGATGCATTATCACGGAGATATACTTTGCTTGCTACACTTGATGTTCGTCTATTGGGGTTTGAGACCTTGAAAGACTGATAGTGACTTTGGAGTTGCATTTTACAAATGTGCAGTTGGTGCCTATGGAGAGTACATGTTGCAAGATAGGTTCCTTTTCAAAGGCAATCGTCTTTGTATTCCCAAGCACTCAATTTGTGAGCTACTGGTTCGCGAGGCTCATGGTGGAGGGTTGGCTGGTCACTTTGGCATAGCTAAGACCTTGGAGATATTGAGGGAGCATTTCTTTTGGCCTAAAATATTGGGCAATGTAACAAACATTGTGGGTAAGTGCGTGACTTGTCATATGGCCAAGAGTTCTTTCAAGCCCGGTTTGTACTCACCATTACCAGTTCCGAATCGTCCTTGGGAAGATGTTTCTATGGATTTTATAGTGGCTTTGCCTCGTACTCAAAGAGGTAAGGATGCTATCATGGTCGTTGTTGATAGATTTTCCAAGATGGCTCACTTTGTTGCTTGTCACAAAACGGATGATGCTTGTAATGTGGCTGATTTGTATTATAAAGAAAGGAAGATATCATCAAACACTTCCCTTAGAGTTATCAGCTTGACAATCAGAGCATATAGATTGTCAAGGGCTGATTGTCAAGGGCTTATTACTCTTCACTGGCCGCAGAACCATTTTCGAGCAAACAAAAGGCCAACCTGCTGTCTGTTTCTTTATCACGTCAAATCACATACAACATCAAGAAGAAAATATTTTTGAAGAGACCCTTCCATAGAATTCTCGGAGAAGAGGAATCCTGTTGTTTTTCCCTTATTTCTAGGGAGGCAGTTCCGATATCTCTGGTAAATTTGTACATAATTGCAACTCAACCCAAAAAACAAGAGTGTGACCTAGTGGAGCATTAAGCTTTAGATCCTCAAATGAATTTACCAATTCAAAAACATTTTGGTCGACATGTTGACCACCATGTTGGAATCTACCACGACATATATCCCTAAGATGCCTTAGGAGTGCCCATGGCTCGTATGCAACAAACCTTGCACTCCCATCCTTGGGGATATAGCCAAAGAATAAGATCCATCACTAGCGACATGTGGTTCGCCCACGCACAGTGCTTTTCTGGAGTCATATTCTTTTAGTAATAGCTGGGGATGGGATGGTCAACTACATATTCAATGTTGTTCCACCTGAGGACTTGCCGATGCTTCCTCTCCCAATCAAGAAAGTTTGATAGGTTCAATTTTACATCCAGAATTTCGGTTACTTTGAGTGTTGTTTTGATTGCGGCCATTTGATTACTACATTTGAAAAGAATTCGCAATAAATAACCATTCATAACTTTAATAACTTTGAAATAAAATCTAGCATGCAATCATTAAAGCTATTAAAAATTTAATTCATGCAAAAGCAAAACATGGTCCAAAAAAATGAATGAAACGATTCCAAGACCCTTTAAAGTCCTAAATCCTTAAGCATCTTTGGTATGTCTTAAGTAGTTTAAGATTTTAGGTAAGCAAAACCTATTGCTAGTAATCTCCAAATTACTCTTGGTTAATAAATTAATACCATAATCACGATAATAATGCAAGTATTTACGTGAATTAATTAAAATTCACGTTCACATAAACGCGTCCTAAAAGATTCATCAATTTCCAAATTATTAATCCTTAGACTTTATTCTAATTAAAATTGAATTTAATTAAAACAATGCGACCTACGACAATAATTAAAAATAATTATTTCATTTTAATTTCATTCAGTGGCTCCCACTCAAACCAATAATTATTCCGGATAATTAATTATTAAATATTAAATTAAAACTCGCGGCCTAGCCCAAATAAATAAAATACTAAATTAAATATCCTGTTAGCCCAAATTAATGCAAACATGGTCAAGCCCAACGAAATAAACAAATTAAAATACTACGAGGCACTTGTGTGGCCTACGAGGCACACGAGCAATGCACGCATACCCCGCAGCCAAGCACGCGTGCCCACAGCCCCTGCTGCCCTGCGCGCTCGTCGCTGCCTGCTGCTGTGCATCGCAAGGCTAGGTGCCTTGCTTGCTCGCAGCCCTCGCAAGCAAGGCCCTGCCTGCTTGCTCGCTTGCCCCCTTCCCTCGCCAGGCGCGCGCGGCCCACAGCGCCCATAATGCTGCCCGCATCGCTGCAGCTTGGCACGGATGCGGCAGCCCGCATGGCTCGACGAGCCACACGTCCACCTCACCCTTGTGTTCGTGCCTTTGGTTCGTACTACGGACCAACTCAATTAAAAAATATATTTTTTAATTTCACTAATGTTTGCATTTATGTTATTTTTCATAAAAAGTTACGATTTTTATTTTCGAAAAACAACGGTTTTTACAATTTAATAAAACTAACGACAATCCAATTTCGTAAAATATTAAATCAAGCTTAACATTATTTTAAGAATGAACGAATCAACCAAAATTTGAACTTTTAAATAATAAAATCCAAAACTTTAAATCGTTCTTTAAACATTTAAATTTCAGATTTTAATAATTAGGTTTAAGTGCGATTAAAAATTAACGAAACAATTCAAAATTTTAATCCAATAATTTTTAAAATTATGCACTGACCCATGAAATTATATTACCTTTCCCAATTAACCGAATTATTAGATCTAAATTATTTAAAAATCAATTAGGGATCTAAAATTTACGAATTTGGGGAAAGAAAAATTAGGGTTTATACTTATCGGAAAAATCTGAAATTTTTACCATAGATAAAGAATATACCCAGAAAAATCGTGTCAAAATTTCAATCAATTCCGAGTTGTTAAGGTCAAACTTTACATTGAAATACTTTCCGACAATTTTAATTTTAATTCGAAAATTAACAAAAACTCCCAAAAAACATCACTTCGAGGCCTGTTTTTGCAATTCCGTTCCCAGTTCAAATGGAGAATGACCAGTAGCATAAGTAGGAGAACGATTATAAGCAAATTCAGCGTGAGCAAGCTTGACATCCCAATCCTTTTGCGTCTTACTTACCAACCCTCGTAACAACGTTCCCAAGGTTCAATTTGTAACCTCCGTTTGCCCATCAGTTTGAGGGTGATGTGAAGTGCTAAACAACAATTTGGTTCCCACCTTTCTCCACAATGTATTCCAAAAGTAACTCAAAAACTTGGAATCACGATCCGAAACAATAGTCTTGGGAATGCAAACGAACAATCTCTTTATAATACAAATCAGCCACATTACAAGCATCATCCGTTTTGTGACAAGCAATAAAGTGAGCCATCTTTGAAAATCTATCAACAACGACCATGATAGCATCCTTACCTCTTTGAGTACGAGGCAAAGCCACTATAAAATCCATAGAAATATCTTTTTAAGGACGAACCGGAACCGGAACTGGTAATGGTGAGTAAAAATCGGGCTTGAAAGAACTCTTGGCCATATGACAAGTCACAAACTTACCCACAATGTTCGTTACATCGCCCAACATTTTAAGCCAAAAGAAATTCTCCCTCAATATCCCCAAGGTCTTAGCTATGCCAAAGTGACAAGCCAACCCTCCACCATGAGCCTCGCGAACCAGTAGCTCACGAATTGAGTGCTTGGGAGTACAAAGACGATTGCCTTTGAAAAGAAACCCATCTTGCAACATGTACTCTCCATAGGCACCAACTGCACATTTCTCAAATGCAACTCCAAAGTCACCATCAGTCTTTCAAGGTCTCAAACCCCAATAGACGAACATCAAGTGTAGCAAGCAAAGTATATCTCCGTGATAATGCATCAGCCACCACATTGCTCTTACCATCTTTGTATTTCGAAGAAAAATGAAAGGATTGCAAGAACTCAACCCATTTAGCATGCCTTGGACTCAATTTTTGTTGCCCATTAATATACTTCAAAGATTCATGGTCAGAATGCAAGACAAAGTCACTAGAACGCAACTAATGACTCCAATAATCCAAAGCTCTAACAATGGCATAGAACTCTTTATCATAAGTGCAATAATTCAAACGAGCACCCCCTAACATTTCCGAAAAATAAGCTATGGGACGCTTACCTTGGATCAAAACAACACCAATTCCCACACCACCAGCATCACACTCGAGCAGCACACAAAATCCGGAAATGCCAAAATAGGAGCAGCACACAAACGCTCCTTAATTACATCAAATGCCTTTTGAGCGTCCTCCCCCCATACAAACGCACCTTTCTTCAATCAACTAGTAATAGGACTAGTAATGGTACTGAAATCACGAATAAAACGTCTATAAAATGAAACAAGACCATGACATGAACGCACCTCACTTATAGTTTTAGGTTTAGGCCATGATTTGATAGCCTTGATCTTGGACTGATCCACGGACACCCCATCCTTCGAAACCACATACCCCAAGAATACCACATTATCAACAAGGAACGAACACTTCTCTAGCTTCCCAAAGAGCTTTTGAGCTCTGGGTTTCAAAAACATCCCTCAAATGAATAAGAAGCTCCTATTCGTTCTTACTATACACCAAGATGTCATCGAGATATACCACAATGAATCTGCCCAAAAATAATTTAAGCACTTCGTTCATTAGCCTCATAAACGTACTAAGAGCATTAGTGAGACCAAATGGCATGACGATCCATTCATACAAACCATGTTTCGTATTGAAAGCCGTTTTCCACTCATCTCCTTCACGCATCCGAATCTGATGATAACCACTCCGCAATTCAATTTTTGAGAACAACTTCGAACCATGGAGCTCATCTAACATATCATCAATTCTCGGAATTGGAAAACGATACTTGATGGTAATGTTATTCACAACCCTACTATCAACACACATACGCCATGTCCCATCTTTCTTAGGCACAAGCAACACTGGAACAGCACATGGACTCAAGCTTTCTCTAACATAGCCTCGACTCACAAGTTCACCAAATTTTTTTTCCAACTCCTTTGTTTCCTCCGGATCGCAACAATAAGCAGCCTTATTAGGCAAAGAAGTCCATGGAACAAGATCAATTTGATGTTCAATACCACGAATAGGAGGCAAACCTGGTGGTAATTCGTCGGGATACATCCTTGAACTCAAAAAGCAACTCGGAAATGGGACTGCCTTCTTTCCAATTTTGGCCTTCGATTAAACTTTCCTTAGCCACGAGAAAATACACCAACTCTCCATGATCTAGAGCTTGCTCAATATCTCGTTCACTAGCCAACATGGTTACATTCGGCTTCTTTTTTTGCTGCACACTCATGGATCGAACCGCTTGTGATGACATACGCTTTAGCACAATCTTCTTGCCTTTGTCTCTCAATTCATTCTCGTTGCTTCTCCCCTTGTGAACCACGTCCCTATCAAACTGCCAAGGACGACCCTACAAAATATGACAAGCATCCATAGGAATAACATCACAAAGAATCTCATCCCCATACGAACCCATAGTAATACCAATCCTTACTTGTTTCGACACCTTCACACTATTACCATCATCGAGCCAATGGAGTGCGTATGGCCTAGGATGGTCTGTAGTGATTAAGCCTAAAGGCATAAGCTTGTTCTTGCGTTTGCTTGGAAAACGCTCTTTCCTCAAATGAACCCAAACCAAATCACCTTCGAAAAACACCCGAGGCTTGCGGTTGTTATTTGATTTCTGTTTATAAGAGGCTTTGATAGCTTCGGTCACGACCTTGTTGGTGTAATTTCATCATTGATTTCAACTTGGCATCGGCATCTTTGTGAACCAACTCATCTTTTGGCAATGGAATCAGACCCAATGGAAAATATGGACTGATCCCATTTACCACATCAAATGGAGAATGACCAGTAGCATAAGTAGGAGAACGATTATAAGCAAATTCAGCGTGAGCAAGCTTGACATCCCAATCCTTTTGCGTCTTACTTACCAACCCTCGTAACAACGTTCCCAAGGTTCGATTTGTAACCTCCGTTTGCCCATCAGTTTGAGGGTGATGTGAAGTGCCAAACAACAATTTGGTTCCCACCTTTCTCCACAATGTATTCCAAAAGTAACTCAAAAACTTGGAATCACGATCCGAACAATAGTCTTGGGAATTCAATGCAAACGAACAATCTCTTTATAATACAAATCAGCCACATTACAAGCATCATCCGTTTTGTGACAAGCAATAAAGTGAGCCATCTTGGAAAGTCTATCAACAACGACCATGATAGCATCCTTACCTCTTTGAGTATCGGGCAAAGCCACTATAAAATCCATAGAAACATCTTCCTAAGGACAAACCGGAACTGGTAATGGTGAGTACAAACCGGGCTTGAAAGAACTCTTGGCCATATGACAAGTCACGCACTTACCCACAATGTTCGTTACATCGCCCAACATTTTAGGCCAAAAGAAATTCTCCCTCAATATCTCCAAGGTCTTAGCTATGCCAAAGTGACCAGCCAACCCTCCACCATAAGCCTCGCGAACCAGTAGCTCACGAATTGAGTGTTTGGGAATACAAAGACGATTGCCTTTGAAAAGAAACCCATCTTGCAACATGTACTTGAAGGAAATATGTCCTTCACCCAAGGTGCATTAAGTCTGATACCAAGGTTCAGATTAATTGTGAACAACTAATTCAGTGAGATCAGGTGATCGGAACAGCTAGCTGGAGCAATGCTTCCGATCAGTGAGTTCTAATGAATATTAAGCTCACAGCTTACTCTTAACTGAACCTACAAGGTCACACCAATGACACGTAACAGATCACCGGATTAAATGAATCGAAAATTCATTTAATAGCTTTTCGGGAATTAGTTGGAAAACGTATTATACGATACGACCTTGCATCGGAATCGTATATCGTATCGCGAATATTCGTAAGCTGGGCGACACGAATAAATCGTATCGTACGACGGTGATTCGTCGTATACGAAACGCTAAATAATATCCGGAACGATATTAAGTCGCGACTACGAGGAGCAGCCCACGAGCCGAGTGCGCGAAGCACTCAAGGCCCATGGGCGCTGGGCACGCAAGCAAGGCCACGACACAGCAGCGCTGGCCCATGGCCGAGCAGATGCTTGTGTGCGCGCGCTGGCCAAGGCAACGACACAGCAGCAGCAGCGCGGCCCACGGCCCAGCTCGATGTGCGTGCTCGTGTGCGCTTGTGCGGGCTTGCTGGCCGGCCTTGCCCTTGTGGCTTTGTCGGTTAGTAAGGTTATGTTAATAACCTTCTAACCCTTTTTTTCAACACAATTTAGTCATACTCAAACCCTAGAGTCACAGAGAACCCTAATTCTCTCTGTGCCTCCAAAGTGAGTTCTTCCCAAAAGCAAAGTATCTTGATCGATTGTCTAAGCTACGATAATCAAGACGGATCTGATCGTGTCGGTGAACCAAGTAGAGGAAGGACAATTGGAGTTCTAAGTTCGTGTTCGTTGACAATTTGTGGAAAACACGCTTCAAACGTAAGTATGCTTAATCTGTGCTTTATACATACTTCCTGGCTTTGGGGATTGTTTGCGCACACGTTATTATGTTTAACTGTATTCCCCTATAGTGGTGTCATGAGCCTTATGTATTCAAAGCATATTTTAGCATGGTTTATTTGTTTTTGCATCTGTCGAAAATTTGGGATTTTTTGTTGAATTTTCGGAATTATTATGAATTTTTGGATGAATTGCGTAATAGGTCTGAATTAAAAAAGATTTGCTTTTTCGATTTTTAAAACACTAATCTGATGGAAAACAATTTTCTAAGATCAACTCATGAGAACGGAATTGCAAAAACAAGCCTCGAAGTGTCGTTTTTTGGGCGTTTTTGTTAATTTTTTAATAAAAATTAAAAGTGTCGGACAGTAATTCAATTAAAAGGTCGACCTAAACTACTCGGAATTACTTGAAATTTTGACACAATGTTACTGGGTATATTCTTGATCTATGGTATTGACCTCAATTCAGCAAGGCCATCATCATCAAGATAGGGTGAGAGGTCACCTACATTGAAAGTAGCATGGACACCATAATCTCCCGGAAGCTCGATCTTGTAAGCATTATCATTCACACGTGCAACTACCTTGTAAGGACCTTCAGCCCTAGGCATAAGCTTGTTCTTGCGTTTGCTTGGAAAACGCTCTTTCCTCAAATGAACCCAAACCAAATAACCTTCGACAAACACCCGAGGCTTGCGATTGTTATTTGATTTTTGTTTATAAGAGGCATTGATAGCTTCAATACGGTGACGAACTTGTTGGTGCAGTTTCATCATAGATTTCAACTTGGCATCGGTATCTTTGTGAACCAACTCATCTTTTGGCAATGGAATCAGATCCAATGGAAAATATGGATTAATCCCATATACCACATCAAATGGAGAATGACCAGTAGCATAAGTAGGAGAACGATTATAAGCAAATTCAGCGTGAGCAAGCTTGACATCCCAATCCTTTTGCGTCTTACTTACCAACCCTCATAACAACGTTCCAAGGTTCGATTTGTAACCTCCGTTTGCCCATCAGTTTGAGGGTGATGTGAAGTGCCAAACAACAATTTGGTTCCCACCTTTCTCCACAATGTATTCCAATAGTAACTCAAAAACTTGGAATCACGATCCGAAACAACAGTCTTGGGAATTCCATGCAAACGAACAATCTCTTTATAACACAAATCAGCCACATTACAAGCATCATCCGTTTTGTGACAAGCAACAAAGTGAGCCATCTTGGAAAGTCTATCAACAACGACCATGATAGCATCCTTACCTCTTTGAGTACCGGGCAAAGCCACTATAAAATCCATAGAAACATCTTCCCAAGGATGAACTGGAACTGGTAATGGTGAGTACAAACCGGGCTTGAAAGAACTCTTGGCCATATGACAAGTCACGCACTTACCCACAATGTTCGTTACATCGCCCAACATTATCACGTCTAGGATGCCTTCAAAATCCCCATCTCGAACGTTCTTCAAGACTTCTTGGAGATGTTGTAGAAAGTCAGGATCGTCAAAATCCATTTTAGCTCGTAAGAATCACGAACAGCAGCTCTGATACCACAAATGATACGAGTTCAAAAACTCGTTATATGAGTAAGGATAGTTGATTAACAAGCTAGACCTATAGCTCTTCAACTCTTTGAGTAGGAAACACGTCCAAAACAAAGAAAATGTTGAATTATAATCAATAATTCAAAGTAAACTGAAAACAAGTGTTTATTCTTCAAAATTGGTTGTTTAATTCCATTCAACATGCTGGCTATAAATAGCCTAAACACTAAGCTAAAAACCGGTGGTTACAAGAGCTTTAAACAGCCATTTAAAAGCCATTTAAGAGCCTTTAAAACCGGTGGTCATAAAGCTCTAAATGCCTCCTAATTCTTTCACCAATTTTGAGGTTACAAAGGTTTAAAACCCTCCTTACAAACAGCAATATTTAAAGCTAAGTACAAGACTGGATTTAAATGGGATTAAAACAATTGTCCCCTAATTAAACTGAATTAAAAGAATACAAATAAAGATAAGCTTAAACGGACCATCAAACGCACTTGATTAAACAGGCCATCGAACGCACTTGATTAAACGGACCATCAAACGCACTTGATTAAACGGACCATCAAACGACTCACTCAATCCAAGTCACCATGCACACAAAATGAGCCATCAAACCTAAATCAGCTTTGGTTCCAATTGTTAGCATAAGACCGTCACCTTGATCATCACCTTCATCCATGACCGTATCATCCCCTCCCCCTTGAAAAGGAATTGACCTCAATTCAGCAAGGCCATCATCATCAAGATAGGTTGAGAGGTCATTTACATTGAAAGTAACAGGGACACCATAATCTCCCGGAATCTCGATCTTGTAAGCATTATCATTCACACGTGCATGGTTCTTGTAAGGACCTTCAGCCCTAGGCATAAGCTTGTTCTTGGGTTTGCTTGAAAACGCTCTTTCCTCAAATGAACCCAAACAAAATCACCTTCGACAAACACCCAAGGCTTGCGATTGTTATTTGAATTCTTTTTATAAGAGGCATTGATAGCTTCAATACGGTCATGAACTTGTTGGTGCAATTTCATCATAGATTTCAACTTGGCATCGGCATCATTGTGAACCAACTCATCTTTCGGCAATGGAATCAAATCCAATGGAAAATATGGATTAATCCCATATACCACTTCAAATGGAGAATGACCAGTAGCATAAGTAGGAGAACGATTATAAGCAAACTCAGCGTGAGCAAGCTTGACATCCCAATCTTTTTGCGTATAACTTACCAACCCTCGTAACAACGGTCCCAAGGTTCGATTTGTAACCTCCGTTTGCCCATCTGTTTGAGGGTGATGTGAAGTGCTAAACAACAATTTGGTTCCCACCTTTCTCCACAATGTATTCCTAAAGTAACTCAAAAACTTGGAATCACGATCCGAAAAAATAGTCTTGGGAATTCCATGCAAACGAACAATCTCTTTATAATACAAATCAGCCACATTACAAGCATCATCCGTTTTGTGACAAGAAACAAAGTGAGCCATCTTGGAAAATATATAAACAACGACCATGATAGCATCCTTACCTCTTTGAGTACGAGGCAAAGACACTATAAAATCCATAGAAACATCTTCCCAAGGACGAATCAGAACTGGTAATGGTGAGTACAAACCAGGCTTGAAAGAACTCTTGGCCATATGACAAGTCACGCGAAGTACCCACAATGTTCGTTACATCGCCCAACATTTTAGGCCAAAAGAAATGCTCCCTCAATATCTCCAAGGTCTTACCTATGCCAAAGTGACCAGCCAACCCCCCACCATGAGCCTCACGAACTAGTAGCTCACGAATTGAGTGCTTGGGAATACAAAGACTATTGCCTTTGAAAAGAAACCCATCTCGCAACATGTACTCTCCATAGGCACCAACTGCACATTTCTCAAATGCAACTCCAAAGTCACCATCAGTCTTTCAAGGTCTCAAACCCCAATAGACGAACATCAAGTGTAGCAAGCAAAGTATATCTCCGTGATAATGCATCAGCCACCACATTGCTCTTACCATCTTTGTACTTCGAAGAAAAATTAAAGGATTTCAAGAACTCAACCCATTTAGCATGCCTTGGACTCAATTTTTGTTTCTCATTAATATACTTCAAAGATTCATGGTCAGAATGCAAGACAAAGTGACTAGAACACAAATAATGACTCCAATGATCCAAAGCTCTAACAATGGCATAGAACTCTTTATCATAAGTGCAATAATTCAAAAGAGCACCACCTAACTTTTTCGAAAAATAAGCTACGGGACGCTTACCTTGGATCAAAACAGCACCAATTCCCACACCACTAGCATCACACTCGACCTCGAAAGTTTGAGAAAATCCGGCAATGCCAAAATAGGAGCAGCACACACGCTCCTCAATTACATCAAATGCCTTTTGAGCGTCCTCTCCCCATACAAACGCACCTTTCTTCTAACAACTAGTAATAGGACTAGTAATGGTACTGAAATCACGAATAAAACGTCTATAAAATGAAGCAAGGCCATGAAATGAACGCACCTCACTTATAGTTTTAGGACTAGGCCATGATTTGATAGCCACGATCTTGGATTGATCCACGGACACCCCATCCTTCGAAACCACATAGCCCAAGAATACCACATTATCAACAAGGAACGAACAGTTCTCTAGCTTCCCATAGAGCTTTTGAGCTCTAAGGGTTTCAAAAACATCCCTCAAATGAATCAGATGCTCCTCTTCGTTCTTACTATACACCAAGATGTCATCGAGATATACCACAACGAATCTGCCCGAAAATGATTTAAGCACTTCGTTCATTAGCCTCATAAACATACTAGGAGCATTAGTGAGACCAAATGGCGTGACGGTCCATTCATACAAACCGTGTTTTGTCTTAAAAGACGTTTTCTACTCGTCTCCTTCACGCATCCGAATCTGATGATAACCACTCTGCAAATCAGTTTTTGAGAACAACTTCGAACCATGAAGGTCATCTAACATATCATCAAGTCTCGGAATTGGAAAATGATACTTGATAGTAATGTTATTCACAGCCCTACTATCAACACGCATACGCCATGTCCCATCTTTCTTAGGCACAAGCAACACTGGAACATCACATGGACTCAAGCTTTGTCTAACATAGCCTCGACTCACAAGTTCATCAATTTGTTTTTGCAACTCCTTTGTTTCCTCCGGGATTGCAACGATAAGCAGCCTTATTAGGCAAAAAAGTTCCTGGAACAAGATCAATTTGATGTTCAATACCACGAATAGGAGGCAAACCTGGTGGTAATTCGTCAGGAAATACATCCTTGAACTCCAAAAGCAACTCGGCAATGGGACTGCCTTCCTTCCAATTTTGGCCTTCGATCGAACTTTCCTTAGCCACGAGCAAATACACCAACTCTCCATGATCTAGAGCTTGCTCTATCTCTCGTTCACTAGCCAACATGGTGAGATTTGACTTCTGTTTTTGCTGCACACTCATGGATCGAACCGCTTGTGATGACATAGGCTTTAGCACAATCTTCTTGCTTTTTTCTCTCAATTCATACTCGTTGCTTCTCCCCTTGTGAGCCACGTCCCTATCAAACTGCCAAGGACGATGATAAGTGCATAATTTGCTATAAATTTTTCCCCTAATTTCAGTTTTAAATTTGTTCTCTATCTATTGTTCTAGGATATTGTTGCATTACAGTAATTACAGGCTTGTATTTTCTTATTTTAATTTTAATTATTATTTTTGCCTAATTGAAGCTTTATTTTGTGTGAGGTGTAAATGACCAATGCTATACAACAAGAATTGGAGTTTAGCAGGATTTTTTTATTATAAAGAAAGGAAGATATCATCAAACACTTCCCTTACATCCATTAGCACGTGGATAAGAAAAGTCTACCAAACTAATCTATATGCTCTGATTGTCAAGGTGATAACTCTAAGGGGCTTATTTCTCTTCACTGGCCGCAGACCCATTTTCGAGCAAACAAAAGCCCAACCTGCTGCCTGCTTCTTTATCACGCCAAATCACATACAACATCAAGAAGAAAATATTTTTGAAGAGACCCTTCGGAGAAGAGGAATCCTGTTGTTTTTCCCTTATTTCTAGGAGGCAGTTCCGATATCTCTGGTAAAAATTAGGGTTTATCTTGTATACAATTGCAACTCAACCCAAAAAACAAGAGTGTGAGACACATACAACAGTTAGAAAATCACCAGTTGAAGATTGTTAATTACGTTGAGTTGGGGTAATTGGGAAGAGAAGACTGTTATTGGAGGGGAGCTTAGCCTCAAATCCAAGGCCGAACAAGAACAACGGATGAGTATGGGGTCGAAGCCGGGTTCGTTACGGTGTTCTTGCGCACAAATTAATGAGTTCTTCTTACTTGATTATTCCAATTTCACATGTTTTCAATCATTTTTTTTTATTGCTGTGATGATGTACTTGATTTAGTGTTGGTCTAATACATTGATTTTGGTTTTGAAAATCTGGTTGAGGAACCTCCTATTTTGACTAGTATTTGAAATTGCTTGTCATCACTATCAATTTGCAATTATATAAAATTTGTCATTTTTTATTACGTATAGTATATGGAGAATTAATGCTAACTATGTATTTTGGCTTAGTCCAGATCATGTAGTCAAGTAGTCCTAATTTATATTAAGCCTGCAATCATGGTGATAGTATAGATTTGGAAGTGAACTCAATCCAATTAGTCTAGACATTTAATTGGTTCGATTAATTAGGACTAATGATGTCTCTTAGTTCTTAATGCTACCAAGTCTAATTTATACACGTTGCGATCAGATTTGTGTGAGTTGGTTTGGTTTAGAATCAATTTGACTTAGTTCATAATTGATTATGAATAAGGGAGTACAGGGAGTCTTTGTTACTTAAGACTCTACAGTTAGTCTAATAGTTAGAATTGGTTAAATCCTCAAGATCAATTGTGTGTTACGATTAATTAACTAAATCTAGCAAGGGTTATGGGATTGAAACAGTTAGTAGTGTCGTCACTTTTAAATAGTAGATTAGTTACTCAGTCACTTAGTTCTATTGGTTAGTATTATCTTCAACCCCCCCAATCTATGTAAAAAGTACGTGTAAATAAATGGTTCGTATAACTAAATTTGGTGGCTAATGATATTTCTTTTAGTTAAACAATGAGTGTAGGAAATCTAATATTCTCTCTGTGGAATCGACCCTTTCTTACCCTTTTACTACTTGTTAATATTTTTAAAGGTCTAAGCTAAAAATTGCCTCAACAAAAATTGATGGAATTGGACCTAAAAAAGCCATTCAGGGTGATTGTAAACCTGCAGCTACTCCTGTGGAAGCTAGTTTTTAATTTAATACGGTAAACGACTCATATCAAATTATTTTGGCGCCGTTGCCGGGGAGAATATTATTCTAAAGTCATAAGTTTAGCTAATATACTTATTTGTGTGAATAACTAAACTGATGCTATTTAATTTAAGCACTACTACTCTTATTATTGATGTTTGCAATATGCGTACTCAGTTGAAATGTGCATACATTGTATCATGGACATAATTGAGGAAGTTTATTTGAAGATTTTAGCAATGAGGCTAGCATGTAATTATGGAAATAAGTAAAACCTGACTACTAAATGACAGTTAAAGTTGTTAAACACATTACATGCAGCAAGGATATGTTGAATTTAATGGTATTATTTCCTTACCTTTTTATTTTCTTAATATGCATACTTCTGAGTTCAGACATGTTCATGGCATAGGCCACTCATTCTTGTAAGAGTACTACTGATACTAATTTTAAATTTTCTGATCAGTGGAAATGATATGCTCATGTATTGTCAGGGTAATGTTTAGTTGAACATATATAAATACCTAATACTATCTTTGTACAACCTGACATTCTAGTTGCGAAGTATCCAATAACTAACCCACAAAAATGCATGGTACCAACCTTATCTGATTTATGTTCTTCTTAATTTGACCCCTAGTTTCTTTGTCCGCTAAGTCTATTAATATCTTCTTGACTGGGTTTGTTTAAACTTAAAGGGATCTAACACTAATTGACATAAACACAATCAAGTCATTGTGAGTTTAAGTATAGGGACATAAATTGATTGTTTCATGAGGATGATAACTTCAATCATTTACGTGAGTTACGCTAGACTGACCCTTGCTGATTTTCTATCTTGAAGTGAAAATATTATATAAAAAAATATAGACCTTGAGATATTGGGCTGACTAAATAAACTTTGGTTAGGTTGAAATTTCTAAGCTTATAGTATGTTTCTTAACTTTATCTTTTTGCATACTATGAGCTTAGCTATTTATTTCTTTGCTCAATTGTGTGCTGCTGCTTGCTATTACATGTTATACCCCATGCTAGTTTATATTAGGGTGTGTAATCAAGCTATCAAATCGTTTTCTTGGAGTGGAATGAGAATTTAATAACTTGATAATATTTTTATTAAGAGAAAAGGGTTAAATCTGGTGATGTTAATGTAACCTGAACTTACTTCTACCTTGTTGAAATTTTCATTTTGAGTGATCACCTAAGGCTATTATTTGAAATTTATCTACATCTTATTCTATCATAAGGCCATAGCTCAAAGTACATGGAATTGTCTAACTAGGGTTCAGGGAGTTATTGCTTGATTTTGTGTGAACTATAAGGCTGTCTGAAAATCTGGTTTAATAGTTGCTGAAAGTATTATAATCAGTTTTTTGTGATGCTATTTGATGAAGCTTCATAACCAACCTTCATTGTCACTCTTAGTGATAAAATTTAGCCTTTTTTTTGGCTTTCTAAAAGAAGCTGAAACTTAATCTAAAATTGTAAAACAGGAACTTGTTTAACAAATGCACAACATGATTGATATTGTGTAATTGGTCAGCACAGTTTTCTGAATTCATTCTAATGAATCCTATTTTGCAGTAGTTGTATAGTAGATAAAAGTATGATGCTCATTAGATATTATGGAAATGTATAGTGTTTCATGGTGTTAGTTACTTAGTTTCTCTTTCTAACTGATTGTAGTGGCTTGAAATGAATTCATGATTCTTTTATACTTTAAAATTAATCATTATTAGGTGAATCAATTCTGATGTTCATTTTGAGAAATCATGCCATTCAAGAATTTTAACATAGTTTAAATCTTGTCTCAGGAATTGAACATGATGCTTATGTTTTCATTCTTCCAGATTCATTTAATGTTGAATTCATGTAATTAGATGCAGCACCTGCGTATCATTAAATGTTCTATTCTCATTAAGATTGTCCACGAAACTTTGTTCAATATATTGCAGATCTTAGAACATACTCAATCAAGTTGAAAATATTTAATCCGTAAAGATGTTTTGAGTCCATTACTGCTAAATTTTCTATAGCCATATTCTGAATGATTAAAATCTAACATCAACCAAAGCTTTAGAATTTCCAGATTAGTTTGTACGCATTCGTTTAAATCTGCAGAACATAACTAACACTTTAAGTTTTCACTTTTCAGGTGAATGAGCGGTGACACACCTAATTCTAAAATCATCTTTGTCGGTTTGAAAGCTTGCGTCCGTATAGCCCTTAACAATCAACTCATTTGTACCACCATAAACCAGAAACTGATCCTTAGTCCTCTTCAGGTACTTTAGGATATTCTTGGCAGCAGTCCAATGTGCCTCACCTGGTTCTGACTGGTACCTGCTCGTTGCACTGAGTGCGAGCGAAACATCCGGCCTTGTACAAATCATAGCATACATGATGGATCCAATAGCTGAAGCGTATGGAATTCCACTCATCTTTCTACGCTCATCAGATGTTTTGGGACACCGACTCTTGCTTAGATATGTGCCATGTGACATGGGTAGATGGCCTCTCTTGGCTTCCATCATATGGAACCTAGCTAGCACTTTGTCAATGTAAGTGCTCTGGCTTAGTCCAATCATCCTCTTAGATCTATCCCTAGAGATCTTGATGCCCAATATGTACTGTGCCTCTCCTAAGTCCTTCATTGAGAAACACTTTCCAAGCCAAGTCTTTACAGACTACAACATAGGAATGTCGTTTCCAATAAGTAGTACGTCGTCAACATACAAGACTAGGAATGCAATTTTGCTCCCACTGACCTTCTTGTATACACAAGATTCGTCCTGTTTCTTGATGAAGCCAAACTTATTGACTACTTCATCAAATCGTTTAATCCAACTCCTTGATGCCTGCTTTAGTCCGTAAATGGACTTCTTAAGCTTGCATACCTTTCCTTGATTCTTTTGATCGACAAAACCCTCCGGCTGTGTCATAAACACAGTCTCTTCAAGAACACCATTCAAGAAGGAAGTTTTGACATCCATTTGCCATATTTCATAGTCATGAAAAGCGGCAATCGCAAGGATTATCCGAATAGACTTAAGCATCGCGACTGGAGAAAAGGTTTTCATCGTAGTCAACGCCGTGAACTTGCCTGTAACCTTTTGCTACCAATCTAGCCTTGTATATGCAATTCCATCTTTGTCTTTCTTCAATTTGAAGACCCATTTGCATCCGATAGGTGTAAACCCATCCGACAAATCTACCAAATCCCAGACTTGATTTTCAGACATGGAGTCTATTTCAGATTTCATGGCCTCTAACCATTTAGTGGAGCTTGGGCTCGTCATAGCTTGCTTGTAAGTCATAGGTTCATCATTATCTAATATGATAACGTCTAAGTTTTCAGTCAAGAGGACACCTGTCCATCTGTCCGACTGAAATATAGTTCTTTTTTGACTTACGAGGGGCAACAACGTTTTGAGGTACTACTCCCACTGGCTCTTCTAAAGACCTTGGAGGTTCATCAACCTGAACTGCTTCGAGGTCTATTATTCTCCCACTTGTCAATTTGGAAATATGATTTCTTTCCAAAAAGACACCGTCACGAGCAACGAATACCTTGTTGTCTGACTTGTTGTAGAAGTAATACCCCTTTGTTTCTTTTGGATTCCCAATGAAGAAACATTTGTCAGATTTTGGTTCGAGCTTGTCCGAAATTAATCTCTTGACATATGCTTCGCAACCCCAAATCTTTAGAAAAGACAACTTTGGAAGTTTCCCAGTCCATAATTCGTATGGAGTCTTTTCAACAGCTTTTGACGGAGGACGATTCAGTGTGAGTGCTGCAGTTTGCAACGCATGTCCCCTAAATTGTAAAGGAAGTTCAGCTTGACCCATCATTGACCTGACCATATTGAGTAAGGTCTTGTTTCTCCGTTCCGACACTCCATTCCATTGAGGTGTCCCTGGAGCAGTCAATTCAGAAAGAATACCGCATTCTTTTAGATGGTCATCAAACTCGTGGCTAAGATACTCACCTCGTCGATCCGATCTTAGAGCTTTGATTTTCTTGCCATGTTGATTCTCTACTTCATTTTGAAATTCTCGGAATTTCTCAAACGATTCAGACTTGTGTTTCATTAAGTAAATATAGCCATATCTACTGAAATCGTCCGTAAACGTTATGAAATAGCTGAACTCACCTCTAGCTTTCGTACTCATAGGCCCACATACGTCCGTATGTATTAGCCCTAGTAGTTCACTTGCTCTTTCTCGCACCTTTGAAAAAGGTTGCTTTGTCATTTTGCCAAGTAAACAAGATTCGCATTGATCAATCTTCTCTAAGTCGAATGATCTTAGAATTCCCTTTCGTTGAAGTAACTCCATGCGCTTTGTGTTTATATGGCCTAATCGACAATGCCACAGAAATGTGAGATCTGAATCACCAGTTTTAGCCTTTTTAGTATTTATGTTATAAATGTGTTTGCTCGTATCTAGCACATATAGACCATTTTCTTGTTTTGCTGAACCATAAAACATTTCATTCAAAGCAAAAGAACAACTATTGTCTTTAAATTGAAAACTAAAACCTTTAGAATCTAAACTTGAAACGGAAATAATGTTTCTGGTGATACTAGGAACATAGTAACAGTTTTCTAGGTCCAAAACAAAACCACTAGGCAAAGAAATAAAATAAGATCCTACGGCTAATGCAGCAATCCGTGCTCCATTTCCCACGCGTAGATCCATCTCGCCTTTATCAAGCCTTCTACTTCTCCTTAGTCCCTGCGAATTGGAACATAAGTGTGAGCCACAACCAGTATCTAATACCCAAGAAGTATAATTAGCAAGATTACAATGTATAACATACATACCTGAAGGAGAAGCAATGTTTCCGTCCTTCTTCTCTTCCTTTAGTTTGGGGCAATCTAACTTGTAATGACCAATTTCATTACAATTGAAGCATTGCGATGTAGATGGAGAACGATCCTTCTTCATTTTCTTCTTGGAGGGCGCCACTTTCCCCCCTGAAGTAGATGGAGATGCACCCTTGCTTTGGATCTTCCCCGGAACCCTTTTCTTGATTTTCTTACTCTTTACTTTTAGCGGCGCTTGCTTATCACTTACAAAGTCCAATTCATATTGATGAAGCAAATAGATTAGCTCACTAAGAGTGTTTTCCCTTTTCTTAGAGAAATAGAGTAGTTTGAACTTCTTATAACCAGGGTGAAGAGAATTCAAAAGTGTTCCCGCAGCAGCAGAATCTGGGAATGGATCACCAAGTAACTCAAGGCGGTTGAGAAGCCCAACCATTTTCTTTGTATGAGTTCTACTTGGCGTCCCTTCTGTCATTTCAAGATCAATGACCTTTTCTCTTGCCTTTTGTCTTTCGACGTCAAAGCAACAACCCAGTGGAGCATTAAGCTTTAGATCCTCAAATGAATTTACCAATTCAAAAACATTTTGGTCGACATGTTGACCACCATGTTGGAATCTACCACGACATATATCCCTAAGATGCCTCAGGAGTTCCCATGGCTCGTATGCAACGAACCTTGCACTCCAATCCTTGGGGATATAGCCAAAGAATAAGATCCATCACTAGCGACATGTGGTTCGCCCACGCACAGTGCTTTTCTGGAGTCATATTCTTTGAGTAATAGCTGGGGATGAGATGGTCAACTACATATTCGATGTTGTTCCACCTAAGGACTTGCCGATGCTTCCTCTCCCAATCAAGAAAGTTTGATAGGTTCAATTTTACATCCAGAATTTCGGTTACTTTGAGTGTTGTTTTGATTGCGGCCATTTGATTACTACATTTGAAAAGAATTCGCAATAAATAACCATTCATAACTTTAATAACTTTGAAATAAAAGCTAGCATGCAATCATTAAAGCTATTAAACATTTCATTCATGCAAAAGCAAAACATGGTCCAAAAAAATGAATGAAACGATTCCCAGACCGTAAAAGTCCTAAATCCTTAAGCAGCTTTGGCATGTCTTAAGTGGTTTAAGATTTTAGGTAAGCAAAACCTATTGCTAGTAATCTCCAAATTACTCTTGGTTAATAAATTAATACCATAATTTATCCCATTGCCACAACATAATGCCATTGTTGTTTGAGTTGAAACCACAATCAACGTGCTCCTTTGGGACGCCTTACCATCTAAGTCAACTAATATAGCACCTCGCTTTGGCGTAAACCTACTACGTTAGGTCCTTAGATATTTGTAAGTGCTTGATTTGGAAGGCAACTTTAAACTCAATATTACTTTAGACCTAGTTGTTTCTATGTTGGTTCGATTATTTAGTGAACTTAATCTAATCGAGTCATACGAAAAACCTAGTCATACGAAACTCAATATATATATATATATATATATATATATATATATATATATATATATATATATATATATATATATATATATATATCAAATGCATAAATAAAATGGTGAACTAGTATGGCTCAAAACATCTTGTCTTGAAGCATCCAATCTTCATCACCATCTTGTTATCTTGGCATCGTCTTGAATCTTCGTTAAATTGCTAACTTAAAGTTCTAAACTTAGAAATACTTGAAAATAATAAATTACATTCCATGGTACGCAGACCATATTTAAAACTTTACATTCAAAGATAGAAAGGCTCGCATACCGTATTTAACTATCCTAAATGGCCATACTAGTCACTTGGAGTACCTGCATTACATAAAATATACATTCTATGCATTCACCCATTCGTATGCTAAAACGAATGGCCCATGATAATAATACAAGTATTTACGTGAATTAATTAAAATTCACGTTAACATAAACGCGTCCTAAAAGATTAATCAATTTCCAAATTATTAATTCTTAGACTTTATTCTAATCAAAATTAAATTTAATTAAAACAATGCGACCTACGAAAATAATTAAAATAATTATTTCATTTTAATTTCATTTAGTGGCTCCCACTCAAACCAATAATTATACCGGATAATTAATTATTAAATATTAAATTAAAACTCGCGGCCTAGCCCAAGTAAATAAAATATTAAATTAAATATCCCGTTAGCCCAAATTAATGCAAACATAGTCAAGCCCAACGAAATAAACAAATTAAAAAAAATGTTCATGTGTTGCTCGGGCTAGGCTTGCGCCCAGCCCATCGCAGCACTTGTGTGGCCTACGAGGCACACGAGCAATGCACGCATACCCCGCAGCCAAGCACGCGTGCCCACAACCCCTGCTGCCCTGCGCGCTCGTCGCTGCCTGCTGCTGTGTATCGCAAGGCTAGGCGCCTTGCTTGCTCGCAGCCCTCGCAAGCAAGGCCCTTCCTGCTTGCTCGCTTGCCCCCTTCCCTCGCCCAGAGCGCGCGCGGCCCGCAGTGCCCATCCTGCTGCCCGCGTCGCTGCGGCTTGGCACGGAAGCGGCAGCCCGCATGGCTCGACGAGCCACACGTCCACCTCACCCTTGTGTTCGTGCCTTTGGTTCGTACTACGGACCAACACAATTAAAAAAAAAAAAAAATAATTTCACTAATGTTTGCTTTTACGTTATTTTTCATAAAAAGTTACGATTTTAATTTTCGAAAAACAACGGTTTTTACAATTTAATAAAATTAACGACAATCCAATTTCGTAAAATATTAAATCAAGGTTAACATTATTCAAATTTTAAGAACGAACGAATCAACCAAAATTTGAACTTTTAAATAATAAAATCCAAAACTTTAAATCGTACACTTAAATTTCAGATTTTAATAATTAAGTTTAAGTGCGATTAAAATTAACAAAACCATTCAAAATTTTAATCCAATAGTTTTTAAAATTAGCCACTGAACCATGAAATTATATTACCTTTCCCAATTAACCGAATTATTAGATCTAAATTATTTTAAAATCAATTAGGGATCTAAAATTTACGAATTTGGGGAAAGCAAAATTAGGGTTTATACTTATCGAAAAAATCTGAAATTTTTACCATAGAGAAAGAATATACCCAGAAAAGTCGTGTCAAAATTTCAATCAATTCCGAGTTGTTCAGGTCGACCTTTTAATTGAAATACTTTCCGACAATTTTAATTTTAATTCGAAAATTAACAAAAACTCCCAAAACACATCACTTCGAGGCCTGTTTTTGCAATTCCGTTCCCAGTTCAAATGGAGAATGACCAGTAGCATAAGTAGGAGAACGATTATAAGAAAATTCAGCGTGAGCAAGCTTGACATCCCAATCCTTTTGCGTCTTACTTACCAACCCTCGTAACAACGTTCCCAAGGTTCGATTTGCAACCTCTGTTTTGCCCATCAGTTTGAGGGTGATGTGAAGTGCTAAACAACAATTTGGTTCCCACCTTTCTCCACAATGTATTCCAAAAATAACTCAAAAACTTGGAATCACGATCTGAAACAATAGTCTTGGGAATTCCATGCAAACGAACAATCTCTTTATAATACAAATCAGCCACATTACAAGCATCATCCGTTTTGTGACAAGCAATAAAGTGAGCCATCTTTGAAAATCTATCAACAACGACCATGATAGAATCCTTACCTCTTTGAGTACGAGGCAAAGCCACTATAAAATCCATAGAAATATCTTTCCAAGGACGAACCGGAACTGGTAATGGTGAGTAAAAACCGGGCTTGAAAGAACTCTTGGACATATGACAAGTCACACACTTACCCACAATGTTCGTTACATCGCCCAACATTTTAAGCCAAAAGAAATTCTTCCCCAATATCTCCAAGGTCTTAGCTATGCCAAAGTGACCAGCCAACCCTCCACCATGAGCCTCGCGAACCAGTAGCTCACGAATTGAGTGCTTGGGAGTACAAAGACGATTGCCTTTGAAAAGAAACCCTTCTTGCAACATGTACTCTCCATATGCACCAACTGCACATTTCTCAAATGCAACTCGAAAGTCACCATCAGTCTTTCAAGGTCTCAAACCCCAATAGACGAACATCAAGTGTAGCAAGCAAAGTATATCTCCGTGATAATGCATCAGCCACCACATTGCTCTTACCATCTTTGTACTTCGAAGAAAAATGAAAGGATTGCAAGAACTCAACCCATTTAGTATGCCATGGACTCAATTTTTGTTGCCCATTAATATACTTCAAAGATTCATGGTCAGAATGCAAGACAAAGTGACTAGAACGCAACTAATGACTCCAATGATCCAAAGCTCTAACAATGGCATAGAACTCTTTATCATAAGTGCAATAATTCCGAAAAATAAGCTATGGGACGCTTACCTTGGATCAAAACAGCACCTATTCCCACACCACCAGCATCACACTCGACCTCGAAAGGTTGAGAAAAATCCGGCAATGCCAAAATAGGAGCAGCACACAAACGCTCCTTAATTACATCAAATGCCTTTTGAGCGTCCTCCCCCCATACAAACGCACCTTTCTTCAATCACCTAGTAATAGGACTAGTAATGGTACTGAAATCACGAATAAAACGTCTATAAAATGAAACAAGACCATGAAATGAACGCACCTCACTTATAGTTTTAGGATTAGGCCATGATTTGATACCCTTGATCTTGGACTGATCCACGGACACCCCATCCTTCGAAACCACATACCCCAAGAATAAAACATTATCAACAAGGAACGAACACTTCTCTAGCTTCCCATAGAGCTTTTGAGCTCTGGGTTTCAAAAAGATCCCTCAAATGAATCAGATGCCCCTCTTAGTTCTTACTATACACCAAGATGTAATCGAGATATACCACAATGAATCTGCCCAAAAATAATTTAAGCACTTCGTTCATTAGCCTCATAAACGTACTAGGAGCATTAGTGAGACCAAATGGCATGACGGTCCATTCATACAAACCATGTTTTGTCTTGAAAGCCGTTTTCCACTCATCTCCTTCACGCATCCGAATCTGATGATAACCACTCCGCAAATCAATTTTTGAGAACAACTTCGAACCATGGAGCTCATCTAACATATCATCAAGTCTCGGAATTGGAAAACGATACTTGATGGTAATGTTATTCACAACCCTACTATCAACACACATACGCCATGTCCCATCTTTCTTAGGCACAAGCACCACAAGAACAGCACATGGACTCAAGCTTTCTCTAACATAGCCTCGACTCACAAGTTCACCAAATTGTTTTTGCAACTCCTTTGTTTTCTCCGGATCGCAACGATAAGCAGCCTTATTAGGCAAAGAAGTCCCTGGAACAAGATCATTTTGATGTTCAATACCACGAATAGGAGGCAAACCTGGTGGTAATTTGTTGGGATACAAAAAGCAACTCGGAAATGGGACTGCCTTCTTTCCAATTTTGGCCTTCGATCAACCTTTCCTTAGCCACGAGAAAATTCACCAACTCTCCATGATCTAGAGCTTGCTCAATATCTCGTTCACTAGCCAACATGGTGACATTCGGCTTCTTTTTTTGCTGCACACTCATGGATCGAACCGCTTGTGATGACATAGGCTTTAGCACAATCTTCTTGCCTTTGTCTTTTAATTCATACTCGATGCTTATCCCCTTGTGAACCACGTCCCTATCAAACTGCCAAGGACGATCCTACAAAATATGACAAGCATCCATAGGAATAAAATCACAAAGAATCTCATCCCCATACGAACCCATAGTAATACCAACCTTTACTTGTTTCGACATCTTCACACTATTACCATCATCGAGCCAATGGAGTGCGTATAGCCTAGGATGGTCTGTAGTGATTAAGCCTAATTTTGAAACCATCTCACTAGAAGTAATATTGGTGCAACTCCTCCCATCAACAAGCACACTACACCACTTATCTTTCACTAGACATTTAGTATTAAACAACTGATCTCGTTGGTCCGAATCAGTAGATGCAATTTGGTTTTGTAGAGCTCTAAGAACCAGATTTGTGTCATAAACTGGAGCCTCATACCCCTCCTCCTCCTCTTCATCTCCACTCTCATCAAACACAAATACGTCCCCCAACCTCTTCTCCTCTTCAAACAACTCCTCACGGCATTCAACAGCTTCTCTCAAGGTCACTAGCCGTTTATTTGGACATGCATTTTGATAATTCCCAAACCCTTGACACTTAAAACAACGCACCTTGGACAGACTTGTTTCTTTGGTTGAGTTAACTAATTTTGGGGCAGCCGTAGAATTACTTGAACCTACGGTACTTGGTGATGTGTTTGGTTTCAAGATAGGTTCGGATTTAGACCAAGACTTGGCCTTACCATCCATAATTGACCCTCCCCCAATTTTAAACAAAGTCCACAAAGAGTATTAAAATCAGAATATGGATAAAGGTCTACGGTATTGGCAATATGATTTGGCCAGAACTTCGGTATGATTCAGGCTACGTTGAGCGATTATGCGGGTAGAGTCTTCTTAACAATGTGTTAATGCCGCAGACCGTTAACGAATACGCAACAGAATACGACTTCGGTTAATACTCATGTTTGGGGTATATTGTGGAAACTTGATGATAATTCGTAGTATTTGGTGGTAATAGATGTTAATTGATGATAATCGATGGTAATTCCGGATTTCAGAGGGAAGTATTTATAATGTAAGCAGTCAAAATAAGATAAACACTTGAAGAGTTCGAGTTTTTATGAAAATCAAATGGATGCGCCTGAATAAAGTGGTGCATGCATTCTGTGCGGTAGAATATTGTAGCGCTGGCCTGGTGAACGTAAAATTTATAAGTGATGAGTCACTGATAGCTCATCCATTGTTCCGTGATTGGTTGAGATTCAAACACTTGCGCCATAACTTATGGAGCTGTAGTTTAAGCGCTGGAATATTGAGGCGCGTGCCTGCCATGCGCTAGAATTTTCTTTCTGCAGGATTCCAGAGTTTTCGGTTTAATTCCGTATTTTTATCTTCACGGATTTAACTCTTTTAGGAAACTAATTGGAGTGCAATTCTTATCCTTTTCTCAAGGATTAATCGTAATGCGACACGATTTCTTGAAAATCTATCTTATATAACTTCTATTCTGGGCAGCGGCTAAGCAGGGAAGTTACTATAAATAACAGTTACTAAAAATGGAAATATGGGTTTCGGGATTGCGTTAGCCAGTCACATGTCGTTCGTTGCATACTTAGAAAAAATTGAACAAGAATGCTTGGTTTCATCATTGAAGTCACTGTTTCGGGACTAGGGACAAATGTAGGCATCTACAAGTGCTAGTTATATGAACATAAAGGCTGACGTGGCCACGATCGTATAACATCTCTCTTTCTCTCTGTGCAAGCAGTTATAATTTTGAACACCCATTCTCCTGCAAACCCCCACCAACCACTCTCATCAAAGATATAAATACTTTCAATAGCAGCAAGAAAAAGACATCAATCAACACACAAACAAATCATTTCTTAAATTCTTAGCTTTCTGTAGCTTTTAGCCCTAGTGCTTAACGTAGTCCTAGGCTTAGTAGCTTAGCAGTAGCGTAGAAATAGTTCGTAGCGGTTTCCCTCATGTATTGAAGCATTCTCGGCAGTTTAAGTTGTGACTTTCCCAAGTATTCAACCATGGAGGTACATCTCTTCATGAATTAATGTTGGTCCAACTTTTTTATTATATATCAATCAATGGTATTTGCTTCAATTTTGTGTGCTATTTCATTAAGCCTTTCATTTCGCATTAACTTAGTCATAAAAAGTTCTTGCATTTGTTGATTTCCTACAAGTTTCTCGTTCACGAGCAAGGCTTCTACATAATATAGCCGACTGTCGTTTAAGGACAATACCCCTAAACACCTTTATTCACTCTACAGATTAAGGTGTTATTGCTTGTTCGCGTACGGCTCAACAACATTTTGACGACCATAATGACAGAGTTTATGAAATACCTAATAGACATTCTTGCAATTTTAACTGCGTAATTTAAAATCATTTATGTCACCTAAGACTTTGAGAAACAGAAGGGGATATCCTTAAGAGGACGATGATCAAAACAATGACATCACTCTGGATAATCCTCCTAGACCAACAACATCTGTCCATGAGGACAATATACTTCCTCTCCTAAATCATACAGAGATTGAAATGCCACAAGATGACGCTAGGGCATCTAACCCAAGACAAGGGTAAGACGATTCCTCACCTATTAGGGGTTGTCAGACCTCTACTCACACCAGAAGTATGATAAACGCCTTGTACACTAGGTATTTAGAGATTGTGAAAGGGTCTGTTGGTTGAAACCAGGGAGAGTCAGAGGGTTTAGTTTGATTCTAATTACCGTATGCTTGTAGAAGAGTTTGCTAGAGAATTATCTGGATGTTCTAGGGAAGCAGTCTTCAGGCAGGTAGATAGGATTATAATTGATATCAACAATGCCCTAAACGTTACTAATGATGCGTTAACCAGAAGTGTAACAACCGAGGTCGTGGTTAGGCTAGAACCACTAATTGAGAGGCATAGTCAGTTCAATGACAGAATATTAATTGAAAGGCCCTAAGAACACTAATAACCAACCTAGAAATTAAAAGCAACAGAATGCACAAAGAAACAAACTGCAACTAGGTTACCCTCCAAATCACACGGATGGGCCATCTAGTTCAAGAGCGGTTGACAGAAACTTTAACATTCTCCAAAATCGTCCTAGAGCCATACAACTGGACGATTTGATGATGAATTGGGAAACTTTAGGAGGAATGAAGGGTTACGGAACAGGTTGTATTCAAACGGGAAACCTAATGTGTCCTCCAATCCCCCTATGATGCATAATCCATTCCCTGCAACACTCTATGAGGTCCCTATTGATCACAGATTTCCCTAGCCTACTCCACAAAGGGCTGGTCAACATAACTTTTTGTTCAATGATAACTCGTATCCCAACGTCAAAAGTCTTTACCAGGCGCCTAACGCCCATGGGAAAAACCAAAACCAACCCCCTTTGACAGGCCCTCCACTAGGGTTTTTTGTCAGACCACCTCAAAACAATGACATGAACTATGGTAATTATCCAGTAGGAGGAAACCAACATGGCCAACAACCTTTTCCTCATATCCCTAATAATGACAGATGGGGTAATCCCCAAGTCAATCTCCCTCAAGGTCAACACGAGTTATTAATGAGGCAGGTAGAGAGTCTAGTTTAGAGACTTGTAGGCGACCATTTGGGTGCTAGGGAAGAAGAAGCCATGGAGAACAATTTCCTAGATGCATTTCAGATGCCTATACTTTATCTAGAAATGTTAGAATGTCTGACTTCATGTTCTTTTCTTGAGACAATGATGTTTCTGCTAATGAACACATCATTCGATATGAGTGTCAGTGTGTAGACACCTAAATCGTGTCTCCCCATTGGGATGATGACGATATCGTTATCCTTATTAGGCGGTTGGAGCAACTCCGTGCGGAAGTCCCAATTGCTAAAAACATTTCCAAAATCCAAGAGCCAAAATCCAATCCCCGAGGCCGTTCCCATTCCGGAACTCGGTACAAAATACAATTTCCAAAAATCAATTTCAAAATCTAAGTACAATCTCACCCAATGGACCACTCCATTGGTTTTACAAGGCCTTTTCCAGCCGAAATGACATTAAGCAACCCAAATTCGGGCGCCGACCCACAAAATCGAGCAAGCCGGGCCTCGTCACGTAAATTCAAATTCAAAAACCCAAAACGACTTGTTTTTAGACGCAAACCAAGCCTTAATCCCCAAGCAATCACTATGTGCCAACTTCGTACAATTCGTACAAAGGTACACCATTACAAGCCAAAACACAAGGACGGCATCTTCATCCTTGTTCGGCAGCTTCTGCGCCACGTCAGCAGCGCCTGGCGCAGGTGATACGGTTATGGATGAAAGTGATAGTCTTATGCTAGCAATTGGAACCAAAACTGATTTTGGTTCAATGGCTCATTTTATGCGCATGGTGACTTGGATTGGGTGAGCTCGTTATATGGTCCTTATTATCAAGGTGGTACGTTAATCAAACTGGTCCGTTTAATCACATTGGTCCGCTTGTTTAAACAGATTGTACGCACTTATTATTTTTAATGGCTTTGGTTAAAGTCGGTTTAATAAAGGGATATTTGTTTAAATCCCCAATTTAAATTCAGTCATTACTTAGCTTTGATTATTGCTGTTTGTAAGGAGAGTTTTAAGCCTTTGTAACCTCCAATTTAGTGACTGAATTAGGAGGCTTTAGAGCTTGTAACTGCCAGTTTTAAAGGCTCTTAAATGGCTCTTAATTAGCCGTTTAAAGCTCTTGTAGCTGTTGGTTTTTGGCTATTTATAGTCAGCTTCTTGATTGGAATAAACAACCAACTGGATGATTAAAACACTTGTTTGTTACATTTCGAATTATAGTTTATAATTCAGCCTTTTTCTTTGTTTTGGACGCGTTTCCTATTCAAAGAACTGATTGTGAGTCAATAGGTCTTGTCTTGCATTCACGATCAACGAGTTAAAGGTCTAGCTTGTTAATCAACTATTCTTGTTTATACAACGAGTTTTTAAACTCGTATCATTAGTGGTATCAGAGCTGCTGTTCGTGTGATCCGCCCAAAAAAAAAACAAAAAAAGAAAAAAAAAGAAAAGGAAAAAAAAAAAGAGCTGCTGTTCGTAATTCATACAAACTGAAATATGGATTTTGATGATCCTGACTTTCTACAACATCTCCAAGAAGCCTTGAAGAACGTTAGAGATGGGGGGTATCGTCGGCCTCCTAGGCGTGATCTACGGGCTATGGATGAATTCAAGGTCACCGAACTTCCTGAATTTGTTGGTGGAACAGATCCGGAAGCCTATTTGGAGTGGGAGCACAAAATAGAGAGAATGTTCGATTTCAAGGACATTGATGATGAGAAGCGTTGCAAATATGCCATATTGAAGCTAGGAAGAGGGGCTTCATTGTGGTTCGAGGGACTGAAATCCAAGAGAATACGTGAAGGGAAGGAGAAAATTACCTCTTGGGAGTCTTTGAAACGTAAGCTACGTAAAAGGTATGTGCCAACAACTCATAGAATAACAACTTATCGTAAAATTGCCGAATTGAGGCAAGGAAAAATGAGTGTGGCTGAATATATTGATGAGTTTGAAAAGTTGTCCTTAATGGGAGAAATTGAGGAAATCGAGGAACAAAAACTGTCCAGATTTTTAAGGGGTCTAAATTATAATATTGCCAATACCGTAGACCTTTATCCATATTCTGATTTTGACACTCTTTGTGGACTTTGTTTAAAATTGGAAAATCAAGGGAAGGCAAAATATGGGGGAGGGTCTAGTATGGATGGTAAAGCCAAGTCTTGGGCTAAATCCGAACCTAGCTTGAAACCAAACACATCACCTAGTACCATAGGTTCAAGTAATTCTACGGCTGCCCCTAAACTATCTAACCCAACCAAAGAAACAAGTCTGTCCAAGGTGCGTTGTTTTAAGTGTCAAGGGTTTGGGCATTATCAAAATGCGTGTCCAAATAAACGAGTAGTGACCTTGAGAGAAGCTGTTGAATGTCGTGAGGAGTTGTTTGAAGAGGAAAAGAGGTTGGGGGACGTATTTGTGTTTGATGAGAGTGGTGATGAGGAGGAAGAGGAAGGGTATGAGGCTCCAATTTATGACACAAATCTGGTTCTTAGAGCGCTACAAACTCAAATTTCACATACTGATCTAGACCAACGAGATCAGTTGTTTCATACTAAATGTCTAGTGAAAGATAAGTGTTGTAGTGTAATTGTTGATGGGGGGGGGTTGTACCAATGCTGCTTCTAGTGAAATGGTGTCAAAATTAGGCTTAATCACTACTGCCCATCCTAGGCCATACGCACTCCATTGGCTTGATGATGGTAATAGTGTAAAAGTGTCGAAGCAAGTAAGGGTTGGTTTGACTATGGGTTCGTATGTGGATGAAGTTCTTTGTGATGTTATTCCTATGGATGCTTGTCATATTTTGTTGGGTCGTCCTTGGCAGTTTGATAGGGACGTGATTCATAAAGGGAGAAGCAATGAGTATGAATTGAGAGACAAAGGCAAGAAAATTGTGCTAAATCCTATGTCATCTCAAGCGGTTCGATCCATGAGTGTGAAACAAAAGAAAAAGCCGAATCTCACCATGTTGGCTAGTGAACGAGAAATTGAGCAAGCTCTTGATCATGGAGAGTTGGTGTATTTGCTCGTGGCTAAGGAGAGTCCAATTGAAGGCCAAAATTGGAAAGAAGGCAGTCCCATTGCCGAATTGCTGTTTGAGTTCAAGGATGTATTTCCGGATGAATTACCACCAGGTTTGCCCCCTATTCGTGGTATTGAACATCAAATTGATCTTATTCCAGGAACTTCTTTGCCTAATAAGGCTGCCTATCGTTGCAATCCGGAGGAAACAAAGGAATTACAAAAGCAAATTGATGAACTTGTGAATCGAGGCTATGTTAGAGAAAGCTTGAGTCCATGTGCTGTTCCGGTGTTGCTTGTGCCTAAGAAAGATGGAACATGGCGAATGTGTGTTGATAGTAGGGCTGTGAATAACATTACCATCAAGTATCGTTTTCCAATTCCGAGACTTGATGATATGTTAGATGAGCTCCATGGTTCGAAGTTGTTCTCAAAAATTGATTTGCGAAGTGGTTATCATCAGATTCGGATGCGTGAAGGAGATGAGTGGAAAACGGCTTTCAAGACAAAACATGGTTTGTATGAGTGGACCGTCATGCCATTTGGTCTCACTAATGCTCCTAGTACGTTTATGAGGCTAATGAACGAAGTGCTTAAATCATTTTTGGGCAGATTCGTTGTGGTATATCTTGATGACATCTTGGTGTATAGTAGGAACGAAGAGGAGCATCTGATTCATTTGAGGGATGTTTTTGAAACACTTAGAGCTCAAAGACTCTATGGGAAGCTAGAGAAGTGTTCATTCCTTGTTGACAATGTTGTATTCTTGGGCTATGTGGTTTCCAAAGATGGAGTGTCCGTGGATCAGTCCAAGATCGAGGCTATCAAATCGTGGCCTAATCCTAAAACTATAAGTGAGGTGCGTTCATTTCATGGTCTTGCTTCATTTTATAGACGTTTTATTCGTGATTTCAGTACTATTACTAGTCCTATCACTAGTTGCTTGAAGAAAGGTGCTTTTGTATGGGGAGAGGACGCTCAAAAGGCGTTTGATGTGATTAAAGAGCGTTTGTGTGCTGCTCCTATTTTGGCGCTGCCAGATTTCTCTCAACCTTTTGAGGTCGAATGTGATGCTAGTGAAGTGGGGATTGGTGCTGTTTTGATCCAAGGTAAGCGTCCCATAGCTTATTTTTCGGAAAAGTTAGGGGGTGCTCGTTTGAATTATTGCACTTATGATAAAGAGTTCTATGCCATTGTTAGAGCTTTGGATCATTTGAGTCATTATTTGCGTTCTAGCCACTTTGTTTTGCATTCTGATCATGAATCTTTGAAGTATATTAATGGGCAACAAAAATTGAGCCCAAGGCATGTTGAATGGGTTGAGTTCTTGCAATCCTTTCATTTTTCTTCGAAATACAAAGATGGTAAAAGCAATGTGGTGGCTGATGCATTATCACAAAGGTACACTTTGCTTGCTACACTTGATGTTCGTTTGTTGGGGTTTGAAACCTTAAAAGATTATTATCATGATGATGGTGATTTTGGAGTTGCATTCGAGAAATGTGCAGTTGGTGCTTATGGGGAGTACATGTTGCAAGATGGGTTTCTTTTCAAAGGTAATCGCCTTTGTATTCCTAAGCATTCAATTCGTGAGTTACTAGTGCGTGAGGCTCATGGTGGAGGATTGGCTGGTCACTTTGGCATAGCCAAGACCTTGGAAATATTGAGAGAACATTTCTTTTGGCCTAAAATGTTAGGTGATGTAACGAACATTGTGAATAAATGTGTGACTTGTCATATGGCCAAGAGTTCTTTCAAACCCGGTTTATACTTACCTTTGCCGGTTCCAGTCCGCCCTTGAGAAGATGTATTCATGGATTTTATAGTGGCTTTGCCTCGTACTCAAAGAGGTAAGGATGCTATTATGGTCGTGGTGGATAGATTTTCAAAAATGGCTCACTTCGTTGCTTGTCACAAAACGGATGATGCTTGTAATGTGGCTGATTTGTATTATAAGGAGATTGTTCGTTTGCATGGAATTCCAAAGACTATTGTTTCTGATCGAGATTCCAAGTTCTTGACTTACTTTTGGAATACATTGTGGAGAAAGGTGGGAATCAAGTTGTTGTTTAGCACTTCACATCACCCTCAAACTGATGGGCATAACAGAGGTGACAAATCGAACCTTGGGAACGTTGTTGAGAGGGTTGGTAAGTAAAACGCAAAAGGATTGGGATGTCAAGCTTGCTCACTCTGAATTTGCTTATAATCGGTCTCCTACTTATGCTACTGGTCATTCTCCATTTGAGGTAGTATATGGGATTAATCCATACTTGCCCTTGGATTTATTTCCATTACCAAAAGATGAGTTGGTTCACAAGGATGCCGATGCTAAGTTAAAGTCTATGATGAAGCTGCACCAACAAGTTCGTGAGCGAATTGAAGCTATTAATGCCTCTTATAAACAGAAATCAAATAAGAATCGCAAACCGAGGTTGTTTGAAGAAGGTGATTTGGTTTAGGTTCATTTAAGGAAAGAGCGTTTTCCAAGCAAACGCAAGAACAAGCTTATGCCTAGGGCTGAAGGTCCTTACAAGGTGGTTGCACGTGTGAATGATAATGCTTACAAGATTGAGCTTCCGGGAGACTATGGTGTCCATGCTACTTTCAATGTAGGTGATCTTTCACCTTATCTTGATGATGATGGCCTTGCTGAATTGAGGTCAATTCCTTTTAAAGGGGGAGGGGATGATACGGTTATGGATGAAAGTGATATTCTTATGCTAGCAATTGGAACCAAAACTGATTTGGGTTCAATGGCTCATTTTGTGTGCATGGTGACTTGGATTGGGTGAGCTCGTTATATGGTCCTTATTATCAAGGTGGTACGTTAATCAAACTGGTCCGTTTAATCACATTGGTCCGCTTGTTTAAACAGATTGTACGCACTTATTATTTTTAATTGCTTTGGTTAAAGTCGGTTTAATAAAGGGATATTTGTTTAAATCCCCAATTTAAATTCAGTCGTTACTTAGGTTTGATTATTGCTGTTTGTAAGGAGAGTTTTAAGCCTTTGTAACCTCCAATTTAGTGACTGAATTAGGAGGCTTTAGAGCTTGTAACTGCCAGTTTTAAAGGCTCTTAAATGGCTCTTAATTAGCCGTTTAAAGCTCTTGTAGCTGTTGGTTTTTGGCTATTTATAGTCAGCTTCTTGATTGGAATAAACAACCAACTGGATGATTAAAACACTTGTTTGTTACATTTCGAATTATAGTTTATAATTCAGCCTTTTTCTTTGTTTTTGACGCGTTTCCTATTCAAAGAACTGATTGTGAGTCAATAGGTCTTGTCTTGCATTCACGATCAACGAGTTAAAGGTCTAGCTTGTTAATCAACTATCCTTGTTTATACAACGAGTTTTTAAACTCGTACCAGCAGGCAGCTGCGCTGGACGCTGGCGTGGGCTGGCGTTCAGCAGCAAATTTTCCTATTTAAACCCCTAATTCTGAGCATTATGGGGAGGCAAATAGAAAACACAACGTCGTAATACAAAAATTGCCACTCAAATCAAAATACAAAAATCCTCCAAAATCGCATACAATTTCAAAGTTCTAAGCAATTGGGAGCTCCAAAAGGAATTCTTGCCTAAACCTAACTAGGTAATTCCGAATCCCAACCCTAATCTATCATGTTTCCTTGATTTTCTCTTTCAAAAATGATTAGTAAGTTGACACTTTTGATCTTAAAAGTGTCACTTGCAACAATCATACATTTCTTACAAAATCCAAACTTTATGTGATACAAAAATGCAAACTTTGAAGATTCAATGATGTTCAAGGTTGTTTGTAATCACTTCCTTGAACTAGATCATCTTCAAAATATGGAGTAATCAAAGATGATGCCTTTCTAATGTTTAAAGGTTTAATATTTGAGATTCAAGACTTCACTTTTCAAATTTCAAGTTCAAGTTTCAAAATCCAATAATGTTTAGGGTTGTTTGTAATCACTTCTCTAAACTAGGATCATTTCAAAATAAGAGCATATCAAAGACCAAACCTTTTCAACATTAAAAGGTCCAATCTTTGAGATTCAAGACTCTTAAGTTCAACATTTCAAGTTCAAGTTCAATATTTCAAAGTTCAACATTTCGAAGTTCAACATTTCAAAGTTCAACATTTCAAGTCCAATATTTCAAAATTCAAACTTTTCAAGTTCAAGTTCTATGTGCAAAATCTAGGACACTTTGGGATGAACAGCTTGTCTTAGAGTTGAGATTTTTAGCTTTGAATCCGTGTCGAACGCACTTATTCTTAAGAAGTCTTTTGACATTCGGATCTCATGTGCTTAAGTTCAATTTCAATATTGCAATTTCAATATCGCACCTTTCAATTACGCATTTTCAATTGTGCAATTTCAATAACGCCTTTCAATTCCGCACTTTCAATTATGCAATTTCAATAACGCATTTCAATTCCGCACTTTCAATTATACAACTTTACTTGCCTAGTCCTTCTAGGCAATGTGGTTTCCCACCTAGTCCATTTCTAGGTGGTGATGTACTTTACTAATTATGCACCTATTTTCTATTGTGATGTTGCTTTACTTGTTTATTGCTTTCATCACCTCACATGCTAAATACAACAAAATACAAAGTTACACCATGCTTAACAAAGATAATTTCTTGGACAAACCGATCTTAGGTTCCCTTAAATTAACTTTAAAGCAAAGTGGTCACAATACAAAGTAGAAATTCTATTTGTTCTAAATTCAAACCAACATAGTCTAAACGAGGGTATTTTCGAAAATGTTGTGCCACGCGTTTGAATTATTTCTAAAGCTCGCGGAATAAGCATCTCGTTCCCTTGCCCGGATCTCACCCATCCGTTTCTAAGATTCAATGCCTTATCCTAATAGAGTCACTTTTTGGTCTTTCCAAACGAGACCCTAAATAATGTTTGGTGGCGACTCCTTCAAAATCCAAAAATACAAAGGTTCTAAAACCGCCCCGTAGGAAGGGAAAGAGCAACGAAAATACCCCCTACAATTCTGGCGCCTCCACTGGGGAGTTCCTGATTTCAACATCGAAAATACGAGCACACTTTGAGCAGCAAGCCACTGATCTGCTTAAGTTCTGGATGCCGGCACTGGCGCCAGGCGTAGGCCCCGCGCCAAACGCCACTGCCTGCATCCAGCACAGTGGCTCACAGTGGCTTGTTGCCCATGTTGCTCAAGTTTTCAAGTGGGAGTCAGTGTGTTTTTGAATCTTGAAGGACGCTCCCAAACCTTGAGAACGAATGTTGGAAAAAGAGATTTTCAAATACAATATTCATGTGCGATTTCAATTTTCAATTTCTAGGCATTTCATGCATATTTCGAAAACCATATTTGTGCAAAACGAATTTCTACCTTGCCCAAACGGATGTGTTCTACATTCGGGCTAGCCCCGGGGGCAACGAAATGGTGACTCTCCATACGGTTCCCGACCAAAGTGTGTGACCATTTCCGCGCCTACCGAAACTTAGCATTTGCTTGACATTCCCGATGTCAAGTATGGAGGCCGTATGCCGACACACACGTCCCTTAGGTGGATGTGCAAGTTGTCCCAGGATCCGCCTCTTAGTCGAGTACCTTTTGACACCCAAAGACGACCACTTGCATCATACAAAACTTAGACCGACCTTAGGTTGATAACTTTGCATGTCGCATTCATATCCATGTTAGTGTGACAACATGCTACTTGTGCATTGTGTGGGCGTCTTTGCATGCGTGAATGGCTAACCTCGAGTTCTAGCTTTTCCAAAACCATTAGCCTCCAACTAGGAAACCAAACCCCTAGGAGCATCATTTAAACCTCATGCATCTAAAATCGCCGATTTAAGGTCTTTTAGGAGTGCCACTCCATTTGATTCAAAACCCTCAAACACGCCTCACGCACAAATGCCAAATGCAAAATTCAATCCAACGGCGTCATAATGCCGGATTTTCTTGTCCAAATGCCAAATTCAAAATGCAATCCAACGGCGTCATATTGCCGGATTTTCTAGTCTAGTCCAAATTCCATATTCAAAATTTAATCCAACGGCGTCATAATGCCGGATTTTCTAGTCCAAATTTCGAGTTCCTAATTCAAAATCCAATCCAACGGCGTCATGCCGGATTTTCTAGTTCAAACATTCAAATCTTCAAACCTCAAATTCAAGTTGCCAATTCCAATCTCAAAACCTCAAGTTCGTGACCGGCGAAATGCCAACTTTTCAACTCAATCTTTCAAACTTCAAGACCAAATTCCTAAATTCAATCTTTCAAACTTCAAGTCCTATACTCAAAGTTTCAAGTTCCCAATCCATGATGGCGTAATGCCAACTTTTCAATCCCATATTTCAAACCTCAAGTTCGAAGTTCTAAATTCAATCTTTCAAATCTCAAGTCCTATATTCGAGACTTTCCAAATCTAAATCCATGATGGCGTAATGCCGAATTTTTCTCATTCAATCTTAAATTCAAAATTCCATGACCAAATGATCACTCAAATCGAAGATTTCGACCCATCTAAGCTAATTACTCCAAGTGAGAAGATGGTCAATGGCTGGAGAAAGTCCCTCAAGATATCTGCTCCAAATGGCAAAATGTTCAAGATTACTGTGGGCGAAGGATCTATGATGAGTGAGTCCGAGTCAGAGGATGAGTCTGGATCTAAGTCTAGTAATGAGTCTAAGAGTCTAGGGCTAGAGTCTTGCATCAATCAAGAGCCTCTAAAGGCCAAGCTTCAAGTCAAAACTGTCGATGTAATGATTGCTGATTTCAATAACACTTCAATTTCCTCTTACTCTTCGAGTCCAATTTCAAAACACATTTCTAATCCAATCAACTTTGCTTCACAAAAAAATGACCTTGAAATACTAAAAGCTATTGAAAATCATGAAAACAGGACGCCCATAATTGAGGAAACTGAAAAAGTAAACCTTTCTACAACAGTGATTCAAAACTACTTCAGATTAGCTTAACTCTATCTCAAGCAGAGCGGGATGATCTTATCAAGCTACTTTCAGAGTACATAGACATCTTCGCATGGTCCTATCATGATATGCCAGGGGTTGATCCAGGCATCGGTCAGCATACAATTCCCCTCGTCCCAGGTTTAAAACCCATGAAGCAGAAACTCCGTCGCATGAAACCGGACGTTTCCCTCAAAATTCAAGAAGAGGTCTCTAAGCAGCTAGAGGTCGGGTTTATTCGAGAAGCGAAGTATCCAGAATGGATTGCAAATGCCGTCCCAGTTCCAAAGAAAGACGGCAAAGTACGAATGTGTGTGGACTACAAAGATCTTAACAGGGCCAACCCTAAAGACGGTTTTCCATTGCCTCACATCAATATCTTGGTCGACAACACCGCAAATCATTCCTTACTCTCTTTTATGGACGGGTATGCAGGCTAGAATCAGATTCCCATGGCGGAGGAGGATATGGAGAAGACAACCTTCATCACTCAGTGGGGTACATATTGCTACACAGTTATGCCATTCGGACTGAATAACGCAGGGGCTACGTATCAAAGAACAACCACATCCATCATGAGCGATATGATTCACAGGGAAATTGAGGTATATGTTGACGACATGATTGTCAAGTCCAAAGAGCGACATGAGCATACCTCAGTACTTCGAATGTTCTTCAATAAGCTCAGGCAATACATTATGAGGCTCAATCCTCAAAAATGTGCATTCGGGGTAACGTCAGGCAAGTTGCTAGAATATGTCAGCAGCTCTCGGGGCATCGAGGCTGATCCTTCGAAAATCAAAGCCATCCTAGACATGAAGCCGCAGGCAAATAAGAAAGAAATTCGGGGTTTCCTGGGCAAACTACAATACATCAGTAGGTTCATTTCAACACCCACTATGATCTGTGAACCGATATTTATCGAAAGCTCCGAAAGAGCAAGCCCAAGGTGTGGGATGAAGACTGTCAGCATGCATATGACACTATCAAAAACTACCTTTCCAACCCACCAGTGCTAAAGCCAGCCATGCCAGGGATTCCCCTCAGGCTTTACCTCACAACAACATATTCGGCAGTAGGGGCCATACTCACCCAGGAGATTGAAGGCAAGGAGAATGCCGTATACTACATAAGCAAAAAGCTTATCGAGTACGAGACCATATACACTCAGCTCGAGAAACTCAGCATCGCCTTGGTTTGGGCCACAAAGAAACTACGGCACTACATGCTCTCCCATACAGTGTATGTAATCAGCAAAGCGGATCCTCTCAAGTATCTATTTGAAAAACCAGCTCTCAACGGACGGTTGTCCAGATGGTTGGTCATGCTAGCAGAATTCGATCTCAAATACATTCCTCAAAAATCCATCAAGGGTTCAGCCGTCTCAGACTTCCTAGCCGATTGTCCCATCGAGGCAGAAGAGGAGGATTACGACTTGCCCGACGAGCAAATCTTAAAGACAAGTGATGACAGTTGGTCGATGCATTGGTCTATGGAATGGAAGTAGTACAACCAATCGAGCTGGAGATACCTTCTCTAAGAATAGTCCTCGAAAGCAAAATCCCAGAAGCTGCATGGGTACAAGCAAGGTATGATGAGCTAATCATGCTTGATGAGCATCGGCTTCAAGCCGCTCACCACGTACAAGTCTATCAGCACCAAGTGGCCAGACATTTCAACAAGAGGTTCAGAACCCGAAACATCAAGGAAGGCGAGCTTGTCTTGAAAGCCCTTCGCAAAAGCGTGATGGACCCAAGGGGAAAATTCAAACCCAACTGGGCAAGACCATACATTGTCAAGAAAATCCTCTCCGGGGGAGCAGTCGAATTAACAGATGTCGATGGAACAGAATTCCGATCTCTGACAAACCTCGATCAACTCAAGAAGTTCAATGTTCAAATTCAAAATTCAATTCAAAACGTTTTGTAAGGTTAGAACTACGTTCGGCCTGATTCCTTAACGGGACACGTAGGCAACCTCATTCCGAGGCCCGGCCACTTTAATACCAAAAAAAAAAATTAAAATTTCCTCAATTAAGGGCATCCTAAAAATCAAAATTCAAAACTCAACTGTTGTTGTCTTTATTCCAAATGTGCCAATTCAAAGCAAAGCATGTTCAAGCGGAATTTAACACAATGACTATTTATTAGGCTCTAAGGACTTCAAAGCTAATTCAAAAACAAGGTTGGAATCAAGTGAAGCAAAGTTCAAAGCCTTTTTCACTTCCACTAAACACATTTCCTAAACACGTTTTCTAAACACATTCTCATACACAATTCCTCCCAGTACAACTTCAAACACAATTAGCCTAGAAAGATCTAGGGTCGGGCGACTATGCTCTTGAGTCCTGGCACCTTGAGTACTATCCCCTGATTCCTCCCTCAATCATTCATCAATCTTCCCTTTACCCAAGCGGCGGGAGAAGGAACTTGCTAGTCTTTACAAGACGGGAGGACGACGAACCTCCTTTGGACTGAGAAAGGTCAAGCACCGGACGGGCCACACTCTACAATCTCTATTAGGGAGGCATCACCATTGCCAAAACCCTGTTTCGAAAAGAGGAAGCGAACAAAGATACAAAAACTCAAGGCCCTCAAGCGGAAAACTTGGGGACATCAAGCCCAGCAAAATAAGTGACAAGGAGGGACAAATCCACCCCTCTTCCATATACAACAACACTCAAAAGTGGGGGCTTCAAGCCCAAATATCTTTCAAAACCCAAGAAAAAGTGTTCTTCAACACTAGGCATGCATGGCTCCGGCATAATGGGCCACCCAATATGGCACTAAACACTTCAGGGAGGGGACATACCTCATTATTTCCAGAGTGGAAGACATGATGATTCGGATTCCAAGCCTCCAGAGCAGCAAGAATGAAGTGCACGTCAAGCTTTACAAACCGAAAGGAGGCGAGCACCCCAAGATGCATGCCATCGAGCTCCCTTTTCTCTAATTTTCCTAGCGAACCGAGCCAAGAGTTCAAGGCATTTTCAAAAGACATGGCCATTTTCGTGAGGAAGCAGTATGCAAAGGAAATCATGGAAGGATTGATGCAAAATATGATCCGGAAAGCTCCCTATTTATACAAAAATCGGCCCTCATGACAGTACACCGGCGGCAAGCGCCGAGTCCCGCGCCAAGCGCAGGGGCCTGCAACAAAGGACGAGGCCACCGTCCCCTTTAAGATTCCAAGTACGCACTCTTTAGTGCTTCGGACAGCAGAGTACAACCTCAATCATTCAACATTCCAAAGCCGCAAGCCGCGCTATTTCAAGCAGTCCGAGTCAGCGCCCTGGGCCGATTTCGGGTCAATCTGTTCAAAATTCAAGCATTCTAGTCCTAGATCGGCGTCCTAAGTCGAGTCTGCATATGCATCAGCAAAAGTTGAATATACTTTGACTTGCGCTTTTTATAACCAAAAATCCTCAGTCAAAGTGGGGGCTTATAGTGGGTATGTACACCCGAAAAAATGGGCAAATTTTTGCAAAATTTTTCATGCATGCATATAGATACAAATTTCATGGGCAAACACAACGCATACAAAATTTTAATTTTCAACTATACAAAAACCAGTATTCAGCCATACAAGATCCGAAAATTCCAAACCTTGCAAAATTCAAAGCCATACAAAGTTCAAAATTCAAATTCAAACCGTACAAAATCCATACAAATAAATCCATACAAAAAGCAACCAAGGTAAGCTGGAACTCGCTACCATGCAGGGTCGGTCCGAGTCATCATCAGCCGTAATGTCAACCACAGGCTCCTTGTCCCTGTTTTGGCTCCTATAGCGCTCCAGATCCCGATCCAGCTCTGTCCCAGGGTTACCAAGCTCCTGCTCTGAAATACGAAGAGTATCGGGAGAATGATAAGTTCCCTGCTGAGAGGAATGGTAATGATAAGGCTGCGGCATCGCCATGAACTGGCGTTGCGCCTCAAACATCTGGGCCTAACGCATCCTCTCCATCTCCTACCAGTAAGTACAAGGATCTACACCCCAAGGCTGAGAGCCGCTCGCTCCGAAGTAATAACCGGGAGGAGGTACAAAAGGCCTCGAACTGCTCGCACCCCCAAAAGAATGCCTGGTGGGATCTGAAGGAAATAATGCCCTTGGTCCAAGTATGCATTTAATGGTAAGTCTAATAAATGTGGTTCAGTATTAATTATACAAGTTAATAATTCGGTGAGATCAAGTGAACTGTATGCCTAGCTAGAGGCCGCTTCAGTTCAAGTGGATTAATGATATTAATCCACAGCTTACTCTTGACTGGACCCGTAGGGTCACACAAATAGTACGTAAACGGATCAAGTATTTAATGGCATTAAATACTCCATCTATGAATATTCGGAATCGACTGATCTTTGTTTCAGTGGGAGCTGAGATCGTCAAAGGCAAATAAATGAATACTCCGGAAACGATGATATTGCCGGAAACGGAAATATGGATTGTATCGGAAATATAAATATCATCCAAGTCGTAGATGTTACCGGAAACGGAAACATGGTACGTATCGGAAAATATTATCGGAAATGGAAATATTGCCGAGATCGGAAATATTGTCGGAAACGAAAATATTGTCGGAATCGGAAATATTATCGGAATTGAAAAATAATTCCGGAAACGGAAATATTAAATATTTGTTCGAAACGGAAATTAATTCCGGAATCGGAAATGTTAAATATTGTTCGTATCGGAAATGAATTCCGGAATCGGGAAATTAATCGGAAGCGCGTCGTACGAATTAGCATCGAACGGGCTTGCTAGAAGAAGGCCCAGCACGAAGCCAGGCCCGCGTCCAGCAAGCTAGCGCGCCACACGAACAACCAAGGCCACGCCAGGCCCAGCGCAAAGCCAGGCCCAGCAGGCCGTGGCTGCGAGCGTAGCTGCAAAGCTCGCGTGGGCCGAGCGGCCGTGTGGGCTGTGCGCGGGTATGGCCTGCACGCTTGCGGGTCATGCTCGTGTAATGTTTGTGCTTCCGTATGAAACTTAAAACGTATAGGATTCGTTTAATGATTAAATTCCTAATCCTAATAGATAAATTAATTAAAAAGAGTTCTAATAAGATTCTACTTAATTAATTCGTATCCTAGTTGGATCGATTACTTTTTCCATAGCCTATAAATATGAGATCAATGCTCATAAATTACAACGAGTTTTAAGTATTCTAGAAGTGAGAATTTTGAGCAAAAATTCAGTCATCTACTTTGCCCATATTGCCGAAAATAATAGTACCTTAAGGGCGATTCTAGTTAGTCAATCTTAAGGCGGATCAGGACGTGTTGTGGACTTTCTACGGAGGGACGACACTTGAAGTCCTAAAGACTTGTTCTTGTTCGGTTCGGGCGCAGCAAGGGAGGGCACGCTACAAAGAGTATGCACCCTATGCTAATTGTTATGTGGCAATTAATTTGGAATCCTGGCTTTTATGGTTTTTCCGCATGATTTATATTCAATTATATGTATCATAACCTAGCAGTGGTATCACGAGCCTCAATTTATTCCATAATAATTGCTTAACATGGTTAAATTTTAAAAATTTGCAAGGAATTAAAAAGGGGTGATTAATTTTCGTAATTGTTAATTAATTGCAAAATTGCGTTTATTTAATTATATGTACGCAGTTTTTTGGCAGTTTATTCGTTACTCTACGAAATCGAGTGATTTTTGTGTCAATTCCGCATGTAAAAGGCATTCTAAAACTTTGACAAAAATACTTTTTTTTCGGCCGAACGCAGAATTCCCAAATTCGAAGCCTAACTATGACGTTTCAGAGGTTTTAGTTTTTCGAACGCAAAAGTTTGTAATTTTAAGTTGTTAAATTAAATATTTGCGATTCTTGTTGTTAAATCTTGAATTTTTGATTGACCTACTGTATATGTTTATTAAATTTGAATGCCTAAGCTTGTAAATTATACAGCCTAATTTGTAATTGTAATTAATTTGTTGAAATTTGAATAATTTAGAATTGATTTGATTTTCATAATTAATTAACAATTTAATTAGGTATCCATGATTAAAAACCACCATAAAAATTGTTAATTTATGATAAACTTTAATTTTTTATGACCTAGATTTGAATCCATGATAATCGGAAATTAATTGATTAATAAATTTTTGATTTTTCGCCCCAAAATTATGAAATTAATATGTTTTATTAATTTGTCATTAATTTTGAATTAAAAAGTTTTAATTTTTATGAAATTCGCTCATTAAAGTTGCACGCACAAAGCAATGGACGCTACGTGTTACCCTTAAGGGGTGTTGTATAGTGCGGGCACGCGACGACGAGCAAGGGAGCTCGTCGCCCATGCGGTACGAATGCAGCGAGCAACGAGCGTGACATGCACAAGGCAATGGCTGCCTAGGGGCTGTGTGCTACGCGTGTGGGGCGATGGGCGATGGGCGAGCAGTGCAACGAGCAAGGCAAGCACACGTGGGCAGCGATGGATGCTGCGCCACAACGTGCGTTGCCTCTCCCAGCAAACACGCCAAGGCAGCATCCAAGGCAGCGACAAGCGCAGCACAACGTGCACGCGGGCAACGTAGGCTGGCCTGTCCAGCAAGCGTTGCCCAGCAGCGCGCCAGTGCGAGCTGGGCCTGCTGCATTGGTGCGTTGTTGCTTGGGCTTTGCGGTACGATCAATCGAGTGACAAGGGGTTTGTTGCTTGTTGGACTTGACGAGGCATGGGCGCAAGCCCATGGCCTTGTCTTGATCCGATTGGTTCGTTTTAATTTTAATTCTGAATTTTCAGTTCCGAAACGATTTTAATTAATTTTAAAATTCTTAATTTAAATTGCTTTCTCGGAATTTAATTTTGAATAATCTAATTATTATAAATTTTAATTTATAATAATTATTTTACTAAAATTAAAACCTTGAATTAATTTAAATTCATTTAATTCAAATGAAAATAAATTAAATGGATTCAATAATAAATTTATATGAGCTTTAAATTTTAATTAAATTTGTATGTTTCCGGTTAGACTAGGAAATACATTTTTATGTTTAAAATTAGTAAAGCATGTGAATTTATTGGTTTAAGTGGGAGCATTTTAGTCATAAACTCTTGATTAGGTCTACATTCCTTTAAGATTAAACAACTTGATTAGAATTAATAAGGACTGAATAAAGTAAATTTCATTAAAATTATTAGACACTAATCCTCAATACCTGAGTGATTTGAGATTACTTGTTTGAGAACTGCTTACTTTGACGTTGTCAACCGTCGCACCGTAAAAGGAGGCTATAAAGGCAACGCTCGGGTAATCACCTATCAAACGAAGTCTAATCTCAAGATCGCAAGATTGGGATTGTCCTCCCATAAATCGGGATGAGATGCTGAAAGTTGTACAAGGCTACTCAGAGAGCTAGAAACTGTAAAATGCATGGCCGTGTTCAGATGAATCATAGGCTATGATTATCTGTTGATTTGATCAGGTGAACTCTGAAACCGAGAAACACCTCTGGACATATTAAGGATGACAACTCTTACCTTATGTTCAAGAGCAAGCATCGAGCGACAAAGGAATTAGGAAATGCACGTGGGAGACTGAAGGAAATAATGCCCTTGGTCCAAGTATGCATTTAATGGTAAGTCTAATAAATGTGGTTCAGTGTTAATTATACAAGTTAATAATTCAGTGAAATCAAGTGAACTGTATGCCTAGCTAGAGGCCACTTCAGTTCAACTGGATTAATGATATTAATCCACAGCTTACTCTTGACTGAACCCGTAGGGTCACACAAATAGTACGTAAACGGATCAAGTATTTAATGGCATTAAATACTCCATCTATGAATATTCGGAATGGACGAATGTTGGTTTCAGTAGGAGCTGAGATCTTCAAAGGCAAATAAATGAATACTCCGGAAACGATGATATTGCCGGAAACGGAAATATGGATCGTATCGGAAATATAAATATTATCCAAGTCGTAGATGTTGCCGAAAACGGAAACATGGTACGTATCGGAAAATATTATCGGAAATGGAAATATTGCCGAAATCGGAAATATTGCCGGAAACGGAAATATTGTCAGAATAGGAAATATTATCGGAATCGGAAAATAATTCCCGAAACGGAAATATTAAATATTTGTTCGAAACGGAAATTAATTCCGGAATCGGAAATGTTAAATATTGTTCGTATCGGAAAGGAATTCCGGAATCGGGAAATTAATCGGAAGCGCGTGTACAAATTAGCATCGGACAAGCTCGCTAGACGAAGGCCCAACACGAAGCCAGGCCCACGTCCAGCAAGCCAGTGCGCCACACGAACAACCAAGGCCACGCCAGGCCCAGCGCAAAGCCAGGCCCAGCAGGCCGTGGCTGCGAAGCTCGCGTGGGCTTGTAGCTCGTGTGGGCCGAGCGGCCGTGTGGGCTGTGCGCGGGCATGGCCTGCACGCTTGCGGGTCATGCTCGTGCAGTGTTTGTGCTTCCGTACGAAACCTAAAACGTATAGGATTCGTTTAATGATTAAATTCCTAATCCTAATATATAAATTAATTAATAAGAGTTCTAATAAGATTCTACTTAATTAATTCGTATCCTAGTAGGATTCGATTACTTTTTCCATAGCCTATAAATATGAGATCAATGCTCATAAATTACAACGAGTTTTAAGTATTCTAAAAGTGAGAATTTTGAGCAAAAATTCAGTCATCTACTTTGCCCATATTGCCGAAAATAATAATACCTTAAGGGCGATTCTAGTTAGTCAATCTTAAGGCGGATCCGGACGTGTTGTGGACTTTCTTTGGAGGGACGACACTTGGAGTCCTAAAGACTTGTTTTTGTTCGGTTCGGGTGCAGCAAGGGAGGGCACGCTACAAAGAGTATGCATCCTAATTATGCTAATTGTTATGTGGCAATTAATTTGGAATCCTGGCTTTTATGGTTTTTCCGCATGATTTATATTCAATTATCTGTATCATAACCTAACAGGATTAACATATACAAAAGGGACAACTCCCCTATCAGCATTAGAATGCCTCTAATAAGTACCAGCACCAGACCCCTGTCCCAGATCCAAGCTCGGTCCTTCCTGCCTAAACGAAGTCTCCACCTGGGGCTCCCTGTCAACGGAACCTTCTGCTACCTCGACGACGCTCCTATACAAAATACAAAATTCAAGAATCAGACATCCAAGTTCGAATTTCTAGAGTACAAAATCTCGCAGTCAATGAAAGCACCTCTCTGTCACGGCCAGAAAGCTTCTGGGTCAGCTCCGCACACTGCCTCTTCAAAGAATCAATTATAAGCATCCAGCGACGCACTCTCACCCGAGGCGCCTGCTTACAAAATTCAAGATTCCACCTGCTCCCAATCGAAGTTCTCATAGCGGACAACCCTGTCAGCATAGGGAATGTCCTCGGGGTCGACCTCCTCCTCCTACAAACATTCATACAATGATTCAATTATACAAGAATACAAGAGTACAAGAACACAAGAACACAAGAATCCTGAATGCAAAATTCAAAAGCTCACTGGCAGTAAGAAGCGTACAGGTGGAGCAAGCCTCTTCAAAAGGTCCTCATAATGACCCCTCCTATCTACAAAGTTCTCCCAAGGGAGACAAACAACATCTCCCCTAGCATTCAAATAGAGTTGGGCAAGTTCCTCATCTGGCGCTTACATGGACTCGAGTGGGTCCTTAAGGACAAGCCTGCCCCCCGTACTATGATGAAGGGACACTCGCTCCCCGAAGTACCACATATGGCGATACACCCCCGGGAGGAAGACCCGCCGCCCAGACAAGAAGTGGGCACGAGTAGCCGGAACAGGTATAGGCACACCAACGAAAGGATGCCAAACCACCTACAGAGCAGACATCTCAAGCAACTATACAAGTACAAATACAAAAGGACAAAATAGTACAAAAAGTTTACCTCATCAACCGGTAAAACCCGCCAAGCTCTGCGGGAGGCCGCCAGAGGCATCCTCCTGCGCACCGCTCCACTACTACAAAAGTTGGAATAAGAAACGCTGAATAGAGAACGATTAAGTTTGCTAAGCGTTTTCTAAAAGTACAGAGTACGCATTTCTCTTATAACGGTTGTGTGAAGAATAGAATTGACAACAGTTACCTTACCTAACCGTCTTGTATTCTTTATCATAATAAAAAGAATTAATTAAAGTCCAAAAATTTAATAAAATATAAAGCAGTGTGAATGGCAACCGTCTTCTATATAAAAAAAATATAAAACATATAAAATGCCATGATCATTTTCAATCTTTTTGTTTCCCACAAAATTCGAATACCCAGTCAAAATTTATGACAATACTCCTTTTACATTTAACTTTTTGCCAATTAGTTTTATAAAACATGCAATTACCCTAGTATCCCAATCCCAACCCCACTACTCCACTAGCCGCCTTAGTTATACGGTTATACTTCTACTTCTCTGCCTTAAAAATACATAATCTCTATCTCTTTCGTTTATTTATTCATAAGATCACCATTAAAATGGAGAAATTGATCGAAGAAGAGGTAATGAGCGAAGTTCATATCGGATACCCCTTAATTTTTATGGCATTTCTTATAGATCTCTCTGATTCAAGTGGATAGTTTTAGATAGACGACGATAACGAATAAGTTTTTGGAATTAGCCGATGAAGCTGGCTAGAGACATCAACGACAACGATTGAAATCACAAAATGTCATCGACTTAATCAGGTATAACACTTTTTTTCACTCCAAAATCCCCAATTTCAATTTATTTTATTTATTTTGATACGAATTTATAGGTGTTATTGCATTTTTTTTTATTGAAATTGGTATTCAAATAGTTATTTGAATTTTTCTGATTTTACGAATGCCATTTTCTTAATCATATGAGTATGATACTTCTCCTAAATTTTAGTTGGATTTGGGTGATACTTGGTTATTTTGTTTGTTTGATTTTTAAGATATCATATTTGATTTTTTTTTTAAGTTTTATTTTTATAAATCGGTATATGAATTTTTTATATGGTTTTGAAACTTTTTATGGTGTTCTTATGAATTTAGTTATTCACCTTAATTTGTTTTCATTCATTAAATTTTATTGCTTAATTACTTGTATACAAACATTTGAATTGAAACTAATTTAATCATTATCTTTATTTTGTTGTTGGAGATTTACAGGTGATGTTGTGAAGAAGAGAATTTATCCATTAATCACTTTGTACTTTAATTCAATTGTTAAGTTCTATCGGTGTAGGGGGTTATTTTTCCCGTTCTACAAGAGGGGCGGTTCTTTAGAAAACCATAGAATTTTTGTACCTCGAAGGAGCCGCCACCAAACATGGTTTAAAGTCTCGTTTGGAAAGACCGCAAGTGACTCTATTTTGGATAAGGCTTTGAATCCTCGAAACGGATGGGTGAGATCCGGGCACGAGAACGAAATGCTTATTCCGCGAGCTTTAGAAATATTCAAGTACGTTGGCACAACATTTTCGAAAATATACCCTAGATTAGACTATGTGGGTTTGAATTTAGAGCAAATAGAATCTCTACTTTGTATGGTGGTCACTTTGCTTTAAAGATTAATTTAAGGAACCTAAGGCCGGTTTGTCCAAGAAATTATCTTTGTTAAGCGTGGTGTAACTTTGTATTTTGTTGTATTTAGCATGTGAGGTGATGAAAGCAATAAACAAGTAAAGCAACATCACAATAGAAAATAGGTGCATAATTAGTAAAGTACATCACCACCTAGAAATGGACTAGGTGGGAAACCACATTGCCTAGAAGGACTAGGCAAGTAAAGTTGTATAATTGAAAGTGCGGAATTGAAATGCGTTATTGAAATTGCATAATTGAAAGTGCGGAATTGAAAGGCGTTATTGAAATTGCATAATTGAAAATGCGTAATTGAAAGGTGCGATATTGAAATTGCAATATTGAAATTGAACTTAAGCACATGAGATCCGAACGTCAAACGACTTCTTAAGAATAAGTGCGTTCGACACGGATTCAAAGCTCAACCCAAATATCCTAGATTTTTCATATTAAACTTGAAATTGAAAGCTTGAATATTGAAATGTTTGAACTTGAAATGATTGAAATTTGAACTTGAAATGATCCTAGTTTAGAGAGGTAGTCATGAACAACTCTAAACATGGTGGGATCTTGAAATTTGAAAACTTGAACTTGAATCGCAAAAGACTAAACCTTTAAATGTTAAAAGGTGTCATCTTTGATTACTTCATACTTGAAGGTGATTCTAATTCAAAGAGATGATTGCAAGCAACTTTGAACATCCTTGAATCTTGAAAGTTTGCATTTTGTATTTTGAAAAAGTTTGTATTTTTGAAAAACATGTATGATTGTTGCAAGTGGTGTTTTTAATAGCAAAAACACCAACTTGCTAATCATTTGAAATCAAAGCAACATGGTTGATTGAAATGGGATTCGAATTTACCTATTTAGGTTTAGGCAAGAGCTCCCAATTGCTTAGAATTTAGGAATTTTTGTATGTGTTTTTGAGGAGTTTTGAGTTGTATTTTGAGGCGTAATGTCAGACTTACGACGTTGTATTGTTGTTCTCCTCCTCATGATGCTGAAAATGAGGAGTCTTTATAGGAGGAATGGGTGCAAGACGCCAGCACACGCCAGCGCAGGGCGCTGGACCAGCGTAGTGCGCTGCTGACGTGCCTTGAATGCCGCCAAAGCAAGGACGCGGGCTCCGTCCTTGTTTCATCTTGTAGTGTTGTACCTGTTGAACGAATAGTACTAGGTTTGGCGTTTTGTGTTTGCTTGGAGGTTAAGGCATCGTTTAGCGTCTAAAAACAAGCCTTTCTCGGGTTTTGAATTCCGGTTTTACGGGACGGGGCCCAGCATGCTCGGTTTTGTGGGTCGGCGCCCGAATTTGACTTGCCTTATATGATTTTGAGTGGAAAAGGCTTAGTAAAACCAATGGGATGGTCTACTGGTTGAGATTGTATTTGGATTTTGAAATTTGTATTTTGTACCGAGTTCCGGGAGGGGAACGACCTCGGGGATTGGATTTTGGACCTTGAATTTTGGAGATGTTCTTAGGAATTGGGATTTCCGCCTGGAGTTATTCCAATCACCTAGTAAGGATAATGGTATCGTCATCATCCCAGAGGGGAGACACAAATTAGGTGTCTACAGAAGCCCCCCCTTTGACTGAGCGTTCGGTTAGGAAAGCGCAAGTCAAAGTATTTCGAAAGGGACGGAGAATGATCAAGATGTTCTGCAATCGAGACCATTTCTTTGTACGCCGGTACCAGCATAAAACAGGCGTTAGAAAAAAAAAGGATAGAGTCTACCTCGATGGGTGGTGATGACTCCGGTTTGTACTTGTACTTTTCCGCCTTCAGTTCAGGACGGAGCTTGGCATCGAAAATTTTGAATCTTGAATTTTTTTGAGCCTTGAACTCTTGAATTTGTATACCCGGAGTTGATCCATTGGGGATGTGCTTTGCTGGGGATAAGAGCTTTTTACTGGCCCTTAGATTTTTGAAATTTCGACTGACTTTCCCGGAGCTTGGGTCCGTTGGGAGTTGAACGCCTGAGTCGTTGTATTATTTGGACTTTGTATTCTTGAAATATTCATCTATTTGTGCTTGGAGATACAGGTGTATACCTGTATTTTCGTTGGATGGCTTGATTCGATGTTTGATGCTTGGTGTGGAAGACCGTAGCAGCAAAGGACGTGCAATCAGCACGGGAGACCGCGCGCTGAAGATTCGCGCATGCAGCAGGCAGCGCCGTGCGTTGGGGCGGCGTGTGGCGCGTGGCTGCGCTATAGAAGCGCCCCTTGCCGTGCCATTTTGAGGAGCATTTCTTGCTTTCTTGCTCTCTTTCTCTCAAAGGTCGATTAAGCTCTTCCCTTGGTCTTGCTCTTGCCTTGTCCATGTAAGTACTTCATGTTTTGCTTATGAAATAACTCTAGGATTGCATGTAGTCTTGATTTTCTCGTACTTTGAAATGACGCTTGCATGCTTAAGCTTCTTGAATCTTGTAGAAAATTGTTTGATAGCCACTCGAACTTGAACTGTTGGAACTTGTAGTTTTGAATTTCTTGGAAACTTTCTTGAATGTTGTACCTGGCATTTGTTGATAGTAGTCTCACTGGTGACCTAGCGGGGTCTCAGGTAGAGAAGTAGGCTAGGATGCCTTGATGTTGTTTTGTGGAATCTTGGAATGCTGGCTTCGGCATGGGTAGCCTAGGCGTTGATGTTGAACTTATATACCTGCTTCGGCGTGGGTAGCCTAGGCGTTGGTGTATAACTTGTATACCTGCTTCGGCGTGAGTAGCCTAGGCGTTGGCATAGAACTTGTATTCCTGCTTTGGCATGAGTAGCCTAAGCGCTGGTGTAGAACTTGTACCTTGAATTAGAGGTCCACTGGGGATTTGTCTTGGAATTTTTTTGACTTTGTATAGGCTAGTATAAGATAGCCCCTAGTTTATAATTTTGACACTTTGCATTCCACTTGATTTAGTATGCCTCGTCACACTCGGGGGAAGCTCGCCGAATCGTCGGTGGTTCGAGCTGCTGAGGAGGATGCTTCGGATGATGAAGCGGCCGCAATAAACGCGCCAGATGGGGGTATGGTTCCCCGAGATGCGCCTGCTTTTGCTGGTACTGGTTGAACCCCTTCCGACCTGGTGTTTCAGCCGGATTGGCACTTGTCTCAGCGGCCTCGCGCTGGCATGGTGAGTCTTGTACTGTGTTTTGGGTTTGTATTTCGTATTTGTATAGGTTTTGAGCTAACTCGTTCACCTGTAGGCCGATGGAAAGCCGTTTCGTACTTTATGGTCCTTGGTGGAGGTTCAGAGGGCCTTTAAAGCTCTTCGTGCTGATGAGGAGGCTATGGAGATTTGGTAACAGACGGGCCTGACTGACTTCTGGCGTGCCATGGGAAGTTCTTCGAGGAGAACGGGGATTAAACACCGGCTGTGGGCTTTGTTGGAGCGATGGTGGGATACCACCAACACTTTCCATATGGCATGGGGGGAGATCACCATTACCCCTTTCGAATTTGCCATGATTACAGGTCTTCCTTTTTCTGAGAGGAATGTGACCTTTGATTCTGAGCTGACGTGGCGCTCGGCCGCTGCCAGGGACTTGCTCGGCCCTGTTGTTGACTTGTCAGATGACGATGCCCACGCCTCCGTGACGGTGATTGTGGAGGCTATCTGCGGTGTGGGTGTATCCGCCGAGCAGAGGGTTAGGCTCTTCCTCCTAGCCTTGGTGAGTAGAGTGATGGCCCCGAGTAGGAACATTCGAGTGCACATCAGTTTTTGTCCGCTCTGCGGGACTTGAGAGTTGTTTCGAGCTATAACTGGGGTGGCTTGTATATAGCTGAAGGAAATATGTCCTTCACCCAAGGTGCATTAAGTCTAATACCAAGGTTCAGATTAATTGCGAACAATTAATTCAGTGAGATCAAGTGATCGGAAAAGCTAGCTGGAGCAATGCTTCCGATCAGTGAGTTCTAATGGATATTGAACTCACAGCTTACTCTTGACTGAACCTACAAGGTCACACCAATGACATATAACAGATCACCGGATTAAATGAATCGGAAATTTATTTAATAGCTTTTCGGGAATTAGTTGGAAAACGTATTATACGATACGACCTTGCATCGGAATCGTATATCGTATCGCGAATATTCGTAAGCTAGGCGAAACGAATAATCGTATCGTACGACGGTGATTCATCGTATACGAAACGATAAATAATATATCGGAAATATATTTAATCGCGGATACGGAAGGGGCAACGCTGCCAGCCCAACGAGCCAAGGCGCGCAAGCGCGCAAGGCCCACTGGGCGTAGCAGCGAGCCAGCGCGCAAGGCCCATGCCTTGGCTGGGCGCGCGCGAACGCAAGGGGCAGCAGCAGCAACGCACACAGCGCGGCCCAAGGCCCAGCGCCTGGCTGTGTGCGTGTGGGCTTGCGCGGACGAAGTGCTGGCCGGCCTTGCCTTATGGCTTGGTCGGTTAGTAAGGTTATGTAAATAACCTTCTAACCCCTTTTCCAACATAACACAATTCATACACACAACCCTAGGAGAAAACAGAGAACCCTAATTTCTCTCTGTGCCTCCAAAGTGTGTTCATCCCAAAAGCACAAACTCTTGATCGATTGTCTAAGCTACGATAATCAAGACGGATCTGATCGTGTCCGTGAACCAAGTAGAGGAACGACAACTAGAGTTCTAAGTTCGTGTTCGTTTACAGATTATTGTGGAAAACATGCTTCGAATGTAAGTTTGCTTAATCTGTGCTTTATACATGTTTCCTGTCTTTGGGGATTGTTTCCGCACATGTTATTATGTTTAACTGTATTCCCCTACAGTGGTATCATGAGCCTTATGTATTCAAAGCATGAATTAGCATGATTTATTGTTTTTGTATCTGTCGAAAATTTTGAAATTTTTGTTGAATTTTCGGAATTTTTGCGAATTATTGGATGAATTGCGTAATAATAGGTCCGAAATAAAAAATATTCGCTTTTCGAGTTTTAAAACCCTAATCTGATTGAGATGGATTTTGCTAAGATCAACTCATGGGAGCGGAATTGCAAAAACAGGCCTCGAAGTGTCGTTTTTTGGCGTTTTTGTTAATTTTTCATTAAAAATTTAAAGTGTCGGACAGTAATTCAATTCGACCTAAACTACTCGGAATTGCTTGAAATTTTGACACAATGATGCTGGGTATATTCTTGATCTATGGTATAAACCCTAATTTTGCCTTTCCCCAATTCGTTAAATTTGAAACCCTAATTGAATTTTAATTAATTTTGGTTTAATAATTCGGTTAATTGGGAAAGGGGATATAATTTCATGGGTCAGTGGCTAATTTTGAAAATTATTGGATTAAAATTTTGAATGGTTTCGTTAATTTTAATCGCACTTAAACCAAATTATTTAAAATCTGAAATTTAAATGTTAATGAACGATTTAAAGCTTCGGATTTTATTAATTAAAAGTTCAAACTTTAATGTTGATTCGTTCGTTCTTAAAATTTTGAATAATGTTAGCCTTTGATTTAATATTTTACGAAATTGGATTGTCGTTGGAATTTATTAAATCATTAAAAATCGTTGTTTTTCGAAAATAAAAATCGTAACTTTTTGAAAAATAATATTAATGCAAGTTCGTGAAATTAAATTTATTTTTAATTAAGTTGGTCCGTATCACGAACCAAAGGCACGAACACAAGTGTGGTGGACGTATGGCTCGACGAGCCATACGGGCTACTATGCGATGGCCAAGCCGCAGCGACACGGGCAGCAGCAAGCGTGCCTCGTGCGCGCTGGGCGAAGAAAGGGGCAGGCGTATGCTTGCAAGGGGCTGCGACGAAGCAAGGCACAAGGCCCTGCGACGTCCAGCGCAGCGACGCACAACACGCAGCGCAGGGGCAGCGATGGCTGCGGGCACGCGCGCGCGAGGGCCTGGGGTGTGCGAGCTTGCTCGTCGCCTCGTAGGCCAACGCAAGGGCATTGGGCTGGGCGCAAGCCTAGCCCAACTACGTAATTGAACTTTTTCGTTGAAAATTGTTTATTTCGTTGGGATTCGCATATTTGCATTAATTTGGGCTAACGGGATATTTAATTTAATAATTTATTTGCTTGGGTCGGGCCGCGAGTTTTAATTAAATATTTCATAATTAATTATCCGGAATAATTATTGGTTTGAGTGGGAGCCACTAAATGAAATTAAAATGAAATAATTATTTTAATTATTTTCGTAGGTCGCATTATTTTAATTAAATTCAATTTTAATTAGAATAAAGTCTAAGGATTAATAATTTGGAAATTGATTAATCTTTTAGGACGCGTTTATGTGAACTTGAATTTTAATTAATTCACGTAAATACTTGCATATTTATATGGGCCATTCGTTTTAGCACACGAATGGATGAATGCTTAGAATATATATTTTATGTAATGCAGGTACTCCAAGTGACTAGTATGGCCAAATTTAGGATAGTTAAATACGGTCTGCGTACCGTTCTATCTTTGAATGTAAAGTTTTAAATATGGTCTGCGTACTATGGAAATTTTGATGTAATTTTATTATTTTCAAGTATTTCTAAGTTTAGAACTTTAAGTTAGCATTTGAACGAAGATTCAAGACGATGTCAAGCTAACAAGGAGGTGATGAAGATTGGATGCTTCAAGACAAGATGTTTTGGGCCATACTAGATCACCATTTCTTTATGCAATTTAATATATATATATATATATATATATATATATATATATATATATATATATATATTATGCGTGGATGTATGAATGTATGTATGCTTTGCATGAACAGGTTGTTTCATATGAATCGATTAGATTAAGTTCACTAAATAATCGAACCAACATAGAAACAACTAGGTCCAAGTAAAATTGAGTTTAAAATTGCCTTCCAAATCAAGCACTTACAAAAATCTAAGGATCTAAGGTACGCTAAAGCGAGGTGCTATTTTAGTTGACTTAGGTGGTAAGGCGTCCAAAAGGAGCACGTTGATTGTGGTTACAACTCAAACAACAATGGCATTATGTTGTGGCAATGGGATAAATTATGGCAACTTGGAGATTACTAGCAATAGGTTTTTCTTACCTAAAATCTTAAACTACTTAAGACATGCTAAAGCTACTTAAGGATTTAGGACTTTTGGGGTCTTGGAATCGTTTCATTCATTTTGGACCGTGTTTTTGCTTTTGCATGAATGAAATTCTTTAATAGCTTTAATGATTGCATGTTTTTTCTTTTATTTCAAAGTTATTGAAGTTTATGAATGGTTACTTATTGCAAATTCTTTTCGATTGTAGTAATCAAAATGGCCGCGATCAAAACAAAACTCAAAGTAACTGAAATTCTGGATGTAAAATTGAACCTATCAAACTTTCTTGATTGGGAGAGGAAGCTTCGGCAAGTCCTCAGGTGGAGCAACATTGAATATGTAGTTGACCATCCCATCCCCAGCTATTACTCAAAGGATATGACTCCAGAAAAGCACTGTGCGTGGGCGAACCACATGTCGCTAGTGATGGATCTTATTCTTGGCTCTATCCCCAATGATTGGAGTGCAAGGTTCGTTGCATACGAGCCATGGGCACTCCTAAGGCATCTTAGGGATATATGTCATGGTAGATTCCAACATGGTGGTCAACATGTCGACCAAAATGTTTTTGAATTGGTAAATTTATTTGTGGATCTAAAGCTTAATGCTCCACTGGGTTGTTGCTTTGACGTCGAAAGACAAAAAGCAAGGGAAAGGGTCATTGATCTTGAAATGACAGAGCGGACGCCAATCAGAACTCATACAAGAAAATGGTTGGGCTTCTTAACCGGCTTGAGTTACTTGGTGATCCATTCCCAGATTCTGCAGCTGCGGGAATACTTTTGAATTCTCTTCACCCTGGATATAAGAAATTCAAACTACTCTATTTTTCCAAGAAAAGGGAAAACACTCTTAGTGAACTAATATACTTGCTTCATCAGTATGAATTGGACTTTGTAAGTGATAAGCAAGCATCACTAAAAGTAAAGAGTAAGAAAATCAAGAAAAAGGTTCCGGGGAAGATCCAAAGCAAGGGTGCATCTCCATCTACTTCAGGAAGGCAAGTGGCGCCATCCAAGAAGAAGATGAAGAAGGATCGTTCTCCATCTACATCCCAATGCTTCAATTGTAATGAAATTGGCCATTACAAGCGAGATTGCCCCAAACAAAAGGAAGAGAAGAAGGACGGAAACGTTGCTTCTCCTTCAGGTATATATGTTATACATTGTAATCTTGCTAATTCTACTTCTTGGGTATTAGATACTGGTTGTGGCTCACACTTATGTTCCAATTCGCAGGGACTAAGGAGAAGTAGAAAGCTTGATAAAGGCGAGATGGATCTACGCGTGGGAAATGGAGCACGGATTGCTGCATTAGCCGTAGGATCTTATTTTATTTCTTTGCCTAGTGGGTTTGTTTGGGAACTAGAAAACTGTTACTATGTTCCTAGTATCACCAGAAACATCATTTCCGTTTCAAGTTTGGATTCTAAAGGTTTTAGTTTTCAATTTAAAGATAATAGTTGTTCTTTTTCTCTGAATGGAATGTTTTATGGTTCAGCACAACAAGAAAGCGGTCTTTATGTGCTAGATACGAGCAAACACATTTATAACATAAATACCAAAAAGGCTAAAACTGGTGATTCGGATCTCACATTTCCGTGGCATTGTCGATTAGGCCATATAAACATAAAGCGCATGGAATTACTTCAACGGAAAGGAATTCTAGAATCATTCGACTTAGAGAAGATTGATCAATGCGAATCTTATTTACTTGGAAAAATGACAAAGCAACCTTTCTCAAAGGCGGGAGAAAGAGCAAGCGAACTACTAGGGCTAATACATACGAACGTATGTGGGCCTATGAGTACGACAGCTAGAGGTGAGTTCAGCTATTTCACAACGTTTACGGACGACTATATTTACTTAATGAAGCACAAGTCTGAATCGTTTGAGAAATTCAGAGAATTTCAAAATGAAGTAGAGAATCAACATGGCAAGAAAATCAAAGCTCTAAGATCGGATTGAGGAGGTGAATATCTTAGCCACGAGTTTTGATGACCATCTAAAAGAATGCGGTATTCTTTCTGAATTGACTGCTCCGGGGACACCTCAATGGAATGGAGTGTCGGAACGGAGAAATATGACCTTACTCGATATGGCCAGGTCAATGATGGGTCAGGCCGAACTTCCACTAGTACAAAAATGCTAATTTGCGTCGGTACATTTGCATCGCACATTGTAATGAGTGACGCAAAATCAACTAATTTGGGTAAAAATTATCATGTGCGTCGCTATTTAACTAATATGTGACACAAATGTACCGTGTGTAGGTTAATTTAGTCATTTGCGTCACAGATTGCTTATTACGCGACGCAGTTGACCTGTTATTTGCGTCACATACATACAAACACGCGACGCAGTAATACTTTTTTTTCTTTTCTTTTTCTTTTTCTTTTGGTGCGACGCAGTCATGACCCAAAGGCTAAACCCTTTTCCGCCTCCTCTACCACCCTTTCTCCCGCATATTCTTCTCTCCCAGATCTTCATTGTTGAAACTCCAAAACCTCTGTTTCTCCTTCAAGATATCAGTATTAAGGTTTCCCTTCAAAGTCTCCTCTCACCATACCATCCCAATCTCTCCATTTTCTTTGAAAACTCAAGCTATGCGAATTTGGTATTCTGAGGCAAAACCCTAGGTTCCAGCGGCGTGACGAAGAATAGCACAATTTGGGGAGGTTATTCTATCTCCTCTTCTCGCTCTTCCTTTCGTTTGTTCGATTTTCTAATTTCTCGAGGTATTTCTTAATTTTTTCCGTCAAATTTGTTAAATGTCGCTTTGATTTTTGTCCATAGTCGCAGAAATTATGTAGATTATGTAGATAGAATGCTTAATTTAAGTGTTTATCTAATCGTGAGGATGTTACATAAGTAATCTAGCTAACTCAAATTTGATGTCTGTGCCAGGCTAAAGTTCGACGATTCTTTGAAAAATCAAAGAAAAAAACCAGCATCTAAGAACATTGATGAGGATGATGATGCAGCAAAAGCGCAGTAAAGGCTTGCAATGAAAAAAAAAATTGATGAAGAAGTAAAAGTTTCGTCACTTAAGATCTGGCAACAATGAAATTTTGCAGCCTCCCAAGCAAATTCGTTGGTATTTCTCTAATCTCTCTTGTCATTTTATTTCTTTACATCATTTTCAATTGAAGTATTATTTCCCCTGTATCACAAATTCATCAGATCGATTATAGGCCTGAATTGGTCCCTTTTCTTGCTAAATACATCAGTTGAAGTCATTTTCTTGTAGCTGCTTTTACTTTTTATGTTTTTTGTAGTTTTTGCTTGCCATTTCATATTCAATTTAGGGTCAGTTAATTAAGTTACGGTGTAGACAAAATTTAGAGCTTTTTATGTCCAAGTTAATGTTTTTGATGAATTGGCATCATTGAGTGTATGTAATTCATACCTTGTCATATTTTCAAATGCAAAGAGTTGGTGAAATTAAAACTCCTGACTCCTGAGTTATAACTTATATTAACTATCCATCTAAACAATAATGTCATCAGCTAGGCAGTGCATCTACTTATAAAATCAAGCTCATATTGCTATGCATATGTTGATATGAGTACATTTTATAAGTTTAAAGTTTAAAAGACGCTTAAAAAGTACATTTTATGATGATATGCTGATTTTTTTGACAATTTGATTTAACTGGACAGTTGGGATGGTTGGAATTTTATCTGTGAAGATGCTTTAATAACTTAAGTATCCCTTTGCTAAGTTTTCATGTACTTATTCTCTTTGTATGGGTTAATAACGCTGATAAGATGTGATCTGATTTCAGTTATGCAACTATTAGGGGCCAACACCTCTTAGACCGTCCTACAGTTTTGGCGATAATGATGCTTTAACTGATAGTATAGGTGCAACTTACCTTCGTATGGATCAAACTTCAGTTGACACAGTTCATATTCATGCATAATTTTCCTTTTTCGAGAGATTTTTTTATGAAGATGACGAGATATTAGTTTAGGTCTAGGATTCCTTTAAAGGAGGTAATTGAAAAAAGAGTATGCTAATTATGATTGCGTTAAAAGGAAACCAGAGGAAACCTACTATATAGTGGCTGCAGCTTTCCAAGCTCCAAAGGGATGCAACATATACAAGCCTGGTTTCTCCATACCATTCTTATTTGACGCTGAAATTTTGCATTTTATACTAAGCTAATCAAGTGTATATATGACTTATCTCAGCCGATTTCTTGATAGTTTTAATTTTGCTAACAGAGCTTTTAACTTTATATTGCAACTTATTATCAGGTATAAATCTGACAGGTCCATTGCCTGAAGAAATTGTGTCCTTGTCTAGCTGCAGAGACTGTAAGTTGTAATATCTTAGATGATGAAATCTTAAGAAATTAATTGATCGAAGTTATGTTGCTCTTATAAAAGAAGTGAAGCTGTATCAGACGAGTCATTTGCCAGCTATAGTCTTATTGATCAAACTTTAGTTTTTGTTATTGCTAATTTAACATGATGTTGTGCTCAATATTCCAGAGACACTTGTTGCTGCAATACAAGTGATTTATTTTTCCTTTTTTGTAGTGATGTCTGGTGCTATCTACTTTGTGTTTGTTAAGTTTCTTAGCATTGATGTGGTTTGAATCTGCTCACATGACACATAGGTATGTTGATGACACTTACAAGGCATGCGAGAGATTTGAACAGTTAGGTGTGGAGTTTGTAAAGAAGCTTGATGATGGTGAGTCTTTTATTTTCTAAATCAGCTCATATTTCTTTCTAATACCAAGTTTGTTTATGTTAGTTCGTGATATTTTTTGATTTTTTGAACTTTTAATTGAGGATTTTGATTTTTGATGCCAGTTCTTTGTTCTTAATTCCTTTGGATCTTGTGTCTCCAGCAATTTTTCCACACAAAATTTCCGCACTTCCTTCTGAAAATCTTCGTTTTTTCAGACTGTTGAAGAGGAAAACCCATGTAAGCAAAGTCTCTCATTTTTCTGGGTTTTATTTATTATTGACTTTTTCTGAAAATAGGGATTTTATCGTGTTGTTCTTTTGTTTGTAATATGAGAATGATGTGACTTTGATAGTATGGATTAAAGAATATATGGTTGTCAGGTTGTGAGTTTTATAGGATATATTTTCAGATGCTTAAAAAAGTTTGTTTAAGAACCTATTCGGCCTGAATCTAAATTTCTGTATACCTATTAGTCTATTACTTAGTATGAGGTACTCTGCTAGTTTTACCATGTACATTTGGCATTCCAACTTGGGTTTATTACTTACCTAGCTACTTGCATATGTTGTTGATCAGGAAAAAGTGACATAGTCAAATGGTTCCTATAATGCTAATGCTAAGATGCAACTCACTCTTAGTGACTAAACTCCAAAGTCATTATTGCAGATGCTTTCAACCTTTCACTGCTTGACTGTTAGTATTTCATATTTGTGAAATGTGATTGTTCTGCTATTTTTGTTTGTTTTCTTTGGGCTGATTACATTATGAGCAATGTCGATATTTAGCTAGTTTATTGTAATATTTACTTAAACTTTTATGTTTAAAGTGTAGTTAGGTTATCAACATGTTGGTTGATCTATGGTGAATTTGCCTTTTATTGGGTTGTAAACTGTTTTGACAGGTATATATTAATGTATTATAACATTCCCGGTATTGGGGAGGGTCAAATTACAAAGGAAATATTGTCAAAATTTTCACCTAGTTTACTTTTATTTTTATGCTCTGAATATACTAGTACTGAAAGCTGCTTATTTTATTTAATCTATGGATTAAATAAAATTAGCAGCTCATTTTATTTAATCTATGGATTAAATAAAATTAGCAGCTCATTTTTTTTAGAATATCCAAAAGTCATTTGCGTCGCAGATTAACTAAAACTGCGACGCAAATGACTTTTTTTTAAGATGATGAAACATCATTTGCGTCGCACTTTAGCTAAACTGCGACGCAAATGACATTTTTTTTAACATATTGAAAAGTCATTTGCGTCGCAGTTTAGTTAAACTGCGACGCAAATGACTTTTCAATATGTTAAAAAAAATGTCATTTGCGTCGCAGATTAGCTAATCTGCGACGCAAATGACTCTTATTTGTGTCGCCCAAATGTGCGACGCAAATGACTTTTTTCATTTGCGTCGCAGCCAGTTGCGTCACACCAATGTGCGACGCAAATGAGCTTAAATGACCGACGCAAATGACTGTTTTTCCACTAGTGTTCCTTTACAGTTCTGGGGACATGCGTTGCAAACTGCAGCACTCACACTGAATCGTGCTACGTCAAAAGCTGTTGAAAAGACTCCATACGAATTATGGACTGGGAAACTTCCAAAGTTGTCTTTTCTGAAGATTTGGGGTTGCGAAGCATATGTCAAGCGATTAATTTCGGACAAGCTACAACCTAAATCTGACAAATGTTTCTTCGTTGGGTATCCAAAAGAATCTATGGGGTATTATTTCTACAACAAGTCAGACAACAAGGTTTTCGTTGCTCGTGGCGGTGTCTTTTTGGAAAGAAATCATATTTCCAAATTGACAAGTTGGAGAATAATAGACCTCGAAGAGATTCGAGACGAACAACGAACTCAGAACTCTTTAGAAGCAGTTCAGATTGATGAACGTCCAAGGTCTTTAGAAGAGCCAGTGGAAGTAGTTCCTCAAAACGTTGTTGCCCCTCGTAGGTCAAATAGAACTATTTTTCAGCCGGACAGATGGACAGGCGTCCTCTTGACTGAAAACTTAGATGTTCTCATATTGGATAGTGATGAACCTATGACTTACAAGCAAGCTATGACGAGCCCAAGCTCCACTAAATGGTTAGAGGCCATGCAATCTGAAATAGACTCCATGTCTGAAAATCAAGTCTGGGATTTGGTTGATTTGCCGGATGGGTTCACACCTATCGGATGCAAATGGGTCTTCAAGTTGAAGAAAGACAAAGATGGAATTGTATACATATACAAGGCTAGATTGGTAGCAAAAGGTTACAGGCAAGTTCACGGCGTTAACTACGATGAAACCTTTTCTCCAGTCGCGATGCTTAAGTCTATTCGGATAATCCTTGCGATGGCCGCTTTTCATGACTATGAAATATGGCAAATGGATGTTAAAACTGCCTTCTTGAACGGTGTTCTTGAAGAGACTGTGTTTATGACACAGCCGGAGGGTTTTGTCGATCAAAAGAACCAAGGAAAGGTATGCAAGCTTAAGAAGTCCATCTACGGACTAAAGCAGGCATCAAGGAGTTGGAATAAACGATTTGATGAAGCAGTCAATAAGTTTGGCTTCATCAAGAATCAGGACGAATCTTGTGTATACAAGAAAGTCAGTGGGAGTAAAATTGCATTCCTAGTCTTGTATGTTGATGACATACTGCTCATTGGAAACGACATTCCTATGTTGGAGTCTGTAAAGACTTGGCTTGGGAAGTGTTTCTCAATGAAGGACTTAGGAGAGGCACAATACATATTGGGCATCAAGATCTATAGGGATAGATCTAAGAGGATGATTAGACTAAGCCAAAGCACTTACATTGACAAAGTGCTAGCTAGGTTCAACATGATGGAAGCCAAGAGAGGCCATCTACCCATGTCACATGGCACATATCTAAGCAAGAATCAGTGTCCCAAAACATCTGATGAGCGTAGAAAGATGAGTGGAACTCCATACGCTTCGGCCATTGGATCCATCATGTATGCTATGATTTGTACAAGGCCGGATGTTTCGTTCGCACTTAGTGCAACGAGCAGGTACCAGTCAGAATCTGGTGAGGCGCATTGGACTGCTGCCAAGAACATCCTAAAGTACCTGAAAAGGACTAAGGATCAGTTTCTGGTTTATGGTGGTACAGATGAGTTGATTGTTAAGGGCTATACGGACGCAAGCTTTCAAACCGACAGAGATGATTTCAGATCACAGTCTGGGTTTGTGTTCTGCCTCAACGGCGGAGCAGTAAGCTGGAAAAGTGCTAAGTAAAGCACTATTGCGGATTCTACAACTGAAGTCGAGTACATTGCTGCCTCAGAAGCAGCAAAGGAAGCTGTTTGGATTCGGAAGTTCATCGAAGAACTTGGTGTTGTCCCCTCCATTAAAGGACTAGTGGCTTTGTATTGCGACAATAGCGGAGCCATTGCCCAGGCAAAGGAGCCTAGGAGCCACCAGAAGTCCAAGCACGTACTGCGGCGATTTCATATACTTCGAGAGATCGTTGAAAGAAAAGAAATCGAGATTTGCAAGGTTGGAACTGACGACAATGTCGCGGATCCATTGACTAAACCGTTGCCACAAGTGAAACACAACGCACATGTAGCAACCATGGAAATCAAGCATGTTGGAGAATGGCTTTGATTTTCTAAGTATTGTTTTAGAACATCTGTTAGATCTATGTTTAAAACAATTGGTTTAACCATTTCATATTTATGAAATTTATTATTTCATATTCATTTAATTGTGGTTTAGAATTAAATGATAAGTCCATGTGATTCAAATCATTCAAATGGGATGTCAAGATGGATTCTTCGACAAAGAAACACCCATAATATTGAAGTCACAAAGGATCCCTAATCCAGGTCATTGAAAGATGGACGACCAATGACTAATGAAGATTAGATTGCAAGTAGATTACTTAGTTCTGTTTCTTGAACTAGAGTGACTGGATGTCAGAATCTTTTGCATAGATACTTATTGGATCTTATATCGGATTGACCATGAGAACACTTTAAGAGATTAAAGTCATGTCATAGGTAGTTCTCATTAATGGTGATTAAAAACCGTTCCTCAGAACATGAGCAATTATGTCTGCTCGTTTGAGAATTAGTTCGCTTTGATGCTAGCTAAACGTCGCACCGTAAAAGGAGGCTATAAAAGCAGTTATCAGGCGTACTATGAATCAAAGTGAGTGTTCATAGATTGCAAGAATGGATTGTCCTCCTATCTTTGATAGGATATGGTGTTGTTGTGTAACAAGGCCTCTCGGAGAGTTAGATACTGTAAAATGCATGGCCGTGCTCAGAATGGTTAGGCTTAACCTTCTGCAAAAGTTTGACAGTTGAATTCTGTAATCCGAGAAACACTTCTGGACCTAATAAGGATGGCTTGGATCTTACCTTATGTTCAGTAAGTAACACTAAGTGACAAAGGAATGTGAATGCACCCTTGTCTGAATGACAAGTGGGAGATTGAAGGAAATATGTCCTTCACCCAAGGTGCATTAAGTCTAATACCAAGGTTCAGATTAATTGCGAATAATTAATTCAGTGAGATCAAGTGATCAGAACAACTAGCTGGAGCAATGCTTCCGATCAGTGAGTTCTAATGGATATTGAACTCACAGCTTACTCTTGACTGAACCTACAAGGTCACACCAATGACACGTAACTGATCACCGGATTAAATGAATCGGAAATTCATTAAATAGCTTTTCGGGAATTAGATGGAAAACGTATTATACGATACGACCTTGCATCGGAATCATATATCATATAGCGAATATTCGTAAGCTAGGCGAAACGAATAAATCGTATCGTACGACGGTAATTCGTTGTTTACGAAACGATAAATAATATATCGAAAATATGTTTAATCGCGGATACAAAAGGGGCAACACTGCCAGCCCAACGAGCCAAGGCGCGCAAGGGCGCAAGGCCCACTGGGCGTAACAGCGAGCCAGCGCGCAAGGGATAGCAGCAGCAACGCACACAGCGTTACCCAAGGCCCAGCGCCTGGCTGTGCGCGTGTGGGCTTGCGCGGACGAAGCGCTGGCCGGCCTTGCCTTATGGCTTGGTCGGTTAGTAAGGTTATGTAAATAACCTTCTAACCCCTTTTCCAACATAACACAATTCATACACATAACCCTAGGAGAAAACAGAGAACCCTAATTCTCTCTGTGCCTCCAAAGTGTGTTCATCCCAAAAGCACAAACTCTTGATCGATTGTCCAAGCTACGATAATCAAGACGGAACTGATCGTGTCGGTGAACCAAGTAAAGGAACGACAACTGGAATTCTAAGTTCGTGCTCGTTGACAGATTATTATGGAAAACACGCTTCGAATGTAAATTTGCTTAATCCGTGCTTTATACATTGTTTCCTGGCTTTGGGGATTGTTTCCGCACATGTTATTATGTTTAACTGTATTCCCCTACAAGAGCCACCTTTTGTATGAGATGAAGTGGGCCTCCCGGACTGCACTGGGACTGACCCGAGCATGGCTGCTCTGTGGAGCGTGCTGGAGGTATTTGAGACTCCTTGTACCTTGTACTTTGTACTTGTATGCTTGTATTTTGAACTTGACTGATGTTTTGCTTGTTTCTTGAAAGATTTGGATATATGAGCACTTTTCGACTTTGGCCCCAGATCGTAATAGAGATGCGGCTTACCCGTATGCTGCCTCTTGGATAGGAGCGGTGCGCATGGGTGTATCTCTGGCGGCTTCTCGCAGAGCTTGGAGAGTTCTACCCGCTGATGTGGTAATCTTTTGTACTGTTTTGCTCTCTTGTATTTGTATTTGTACTGTTGCCTGAGTTGTTTGTTTTGCAGGTGGTATGGCGTCCTTTTGCCAACGTGGTTGTACCTGCCTCGGCTGCTCGTGCCCATTTCCTGTCTGGGCGGCAGGTTTTAATTTGCTTCCAGGGGTGTACCGCCACATGTGGTATCTGGGGGAGCGAGTGTCCTTTCAACACCATTCGGGGGATAGGCTTGTCCCCAAGGACCCACCGGAGTCCATGCTGGCTCTAGATGAAGATCTTGCTCGGCTCTATGCGGCGGCGAGGGGCGATGCAGTTTGCCGCTCTTGGAGGGAGTTTGTTCATAGGAAGGGTAGCTATGATGACTTCCTGAGGAGGCTGGCCCCACCAGTACGCTTCGTACTGCCGGTGAGCTTTTGAACCTTGTATCTTGTATTCTTGTATTGATTGCATGATTGTATGTAGGAGGAGGAGGTTGATCCTGAGGACATTCCCATGCTGATAGGATCCTCCGCTATGAGAACTCGGACGGGGAAGAGGTGGTGGAGACCATCCCTTTGGCTTCTCCTCCGCACCGGAAATCATATGATGATGTACCTGAGCATTACGCCGCTGTAAGTACTGTTGCATTTTTGAAACTGTTTGTAATCTTGTATTGCGAAATTATATAGTGGAGAATTATTTTTGCATTACGTCATTGTATTTCTGTTTTGATTTTTGTAAAATGGGAGGTTTATAGAGGAAAAGTGGCTGGAAAACGTCAGCGTAACCTGCGCCTGGCACGACACCAGGTGATAAAGGAAGGGAAATGACTATCGTCCTTTAGGCGCGTTGGCACCTAAAGGGAAATCATCCTTTTAGATTGTAGTAAAAGATATTGTACTTTTACTTGGGGAATATGACTTGAATTTTACGATTCGAATGCGTGTCTTTGAGGTTTTGATACAGTTTGAGCTCAGTTTTATGGGTCGATTTTGAATTACATTTTGATCGGAAACATGCTTCGGAGACCAATGGTGGCATCCATTTTGAGAGATTGTGTTTGTATTTTCAAATTTTTTTTTTTTTGGATTTTGGATTTTGGATAATTGAACTTGGAATAAGTTCATTGTATTTTAGCAATTGGGACTTCAGCTCGCATTTTCACCAACCTTGAGTCTAGGCTAATGGTTTCGTCATCGGCCCTAAAGGGAAACAAAATTTAGGTGTCTACAATGATAGATCCAATTGCCAAAGAATATAGTACTCATCTTTCTACGCTCATCAGATGTCTTAAGACACTTAGTCTTGCTTAGATATATACCATGTGTAATGGGTAGATGGCCTCTCTTGGCTTCCATCATATTGAACCGAGCTAGCACCTTATCAATATAAGTACTGTGGCTCAGTGCAATCATCCTCTTAGATCTATCCCTATAAATATTAATGCCCAAGATGTATTGTGCTTCTCCTAAGTCCTTCATAGAGAAACACTTTCCAAGACAACCCTTTACATACTCCAACATAGGAATGTCATTTCCAATAAGCAGTATGTCATCGACATACAAGACTAGGAATGCGATCTTACTCCCACTGACTTTCATTTATACACAAGACTCGTTAAGATTCTTGATGAAGCCAAATGCACTGACTTCTTCATCAAAACGTATGTTCCCACTCCTGGATGCTTGCTTCAATCCATAAATGGATTTCTTGTGCTTGCATACCTTTCCTACATTCTTTGGATTAACAAAACCCTCTAACTGTGTCATAAGCAGATGCTCTTTAAGAATACCATTCAAGAAGGCGGTTTTGACATCCATTTGCCATATTTCATAGTCATGAAATGCAGTAATTGCAAGGATTATCCAAACAGACTTAAGCATTTTAACTGGAGAAAAGGTTTCATCATAGTCAACGCCGTAAACTTGTTTGCAACCTTTTGCTACCAATCTAGCTTTGTATACAAATACATTTCCATCTTTGTCTTTCTTCAATTTGAAAACCCATTTGCTTCCGATATGTGTGAACCCATTCGGCAAATCAACCAAATCTCAGACTTGATTACAAATATTTAATTTAACATCTTAAAAATTACAAATTACATACAAGATTCGCAAATATTTAATTTAACATCATAAAAATTACAAATTTTGCGTTCGAAAAACTAAAACCTCCGAAAGGTCATAGTTAGGCTTCGAATTTGGGAATTCTGGGTTCGGCGACAAATCTTTGATTTTTGTCAAAATTTTAAAACGTCGTTTACATGCGAAATTCACTAGAAAGTTATAAAATTCCGACCATTATTGACAAAACTGCCGAAAAATCCTGCGAACATATAATTAAATCATCGCACGAGTTTGCAATTAATTACATACACGAAATTAATCACCCCTTTAATTCAATGCAAATTTATAAAATTTAACCATGTTAACTATAATTGATTGTGGAATTAATTAGAGGCTCGTGATACCACTGTTAGGTTATGACAAATATAAACACTATATTTCATGCGGAAAAACAATAAAGCCAGGAATCCAAATTAATTGCCACATAGTCAATTAGCATAATTTAGGATGCATACATGTGATGCGTGCCTTCCCTAGCTGCTCCCGAACCGAACAAGAACAAGTTTAGGACTCCAAATGCCGTCCCTCCGTAAATAGTCCACAGCACGTTCAGATCCGCCTTATATTCAATTAACTAGAATATTACCTAAGGTTTTCTTATTACTCGGAAAGCTTTATTATTAATTTAGGCAAATTATTAAATTTTCTCTTGAACTTAATATATGTGAATACTTATTGAAATTGCATTATAAATTGTGATCATGAACCACATATTTATAGGGTGGAAATAACGGAGTTAGAATTCTACTAGGATTCCAATAACTAAATCCATTAGGATTCTAGTTAAATTATATCATTAGAATTTAATGTTTAATCAAACACCTAGGTATTTCAGATTTAACAAAAATATCCAATTTGAGTAGAATTACGAAATTGAGATTACTTCACAAGGAAGTAACCTAGCCGGCCAAGGCAACACGTGGCCCTTGAGCCTACGCTGCCGTGCAGCCCGCAGCTTGCTGGAGCGCAAGCCCACGAGTGCTTGCTTGCTGCTAGCTGGCCCATCGGCGCTGGCAGCTATACGCGGCCCAGTGGGCGCTGCTGCTGCTCGGCCTGCTTGCTCGCCGCGTGCGCGGGCTTGCTGGGCGCTGGGCCTGGCTTCGTGTTGGGCGTTGCGTCTTTCAAGCTCGTCCTTCGATCATTTCGTAAGTCGCGCTTCCTATTCGTTTTCCGATTCCTGAATTCATTTCCAATTCGGACAAATAGTCAATATTTTCGATTCTAAAATTTATTTTTGATTCGGTAATATTTCCGTTTCCGGCAATATTTCCGATTACGGCAATATTTCTATTTCCGATAATATTTTCTGATATGTACCATGTTTCCGTTTCCGGCAACATCTACGGCTTGGATAACATTTATGTTTCAGTCACGATCCATATTTTCGTTTCCGGAAATATCATAATTTCCGGAGCATTCTATATTTTAGCTTTTGACGATTTCAGCTCCCACTGGAACCGAGATCCGTCGTTTCCGAATGTTCATAAATAGAGTATTTAATTCACTTAAATACTTGATCCGTTCACGTACTATTTGTGTGACCCTACAGGTTCAGCCAAGAGTAAGCTGTGGATTAATATTATTAATTCCACTTGAACTGAAGCGGCCTCTAGCTAGGTATATAGCTCACTTGATCTCACTGAATTATTAACTTGCATAATTAATTATTACTGAACCGCATTTATTAGACTTAGCATTGAATGCATACTTGGACAAAGGGCATTATTTCCTTCACGACCTTCAATCTCGCGGTCTCTTCTCTTCCACCGTCGATTCCTCTTCTAATCCGTTACTCTTTCTTTCTCCTCCACTATAATTAGCCCTAAGTTTTATTTTCTTATACATAGCGTTAATATTTGTTGTTTATTTGGATTAAATTGACTCATTCAGAATATCGTAGTGCATTGGTTTTAAAATAGTAGCTGGCCATTTCAATGCTGACATCCTAACAGGCAACTAGCATGAATCCACATCATATGCAACTGCTATCCTAGTCCATTGCTTTTTTGTAATGTAACTCGATTGTAGCTTTTATCAGTTGGGTGTTTTATATATCTTGAAATGCTTTTGCTATCATACCGCATATCTTCCATATTTTATTTGCTCAACTCTGAGATGATAATGGCGCTTCAGCAGTGATCTATTACCACTTTCAGTATTGGTGACCCTTTGGAGTTGTTGTGTTCATAGACAATGTAGGTATTAACGGTTGAGTGTATTTGTAATTTCATATTAAATATTGTCCTTAGAAGTTGAATGCTCTTTGTTGTTCCTGACTCCATCCCTGCATGCTTTGTTCCGAATCCAGGTTACAGGTAGGAGGGATAGGGCCAAGCCTTTTCCATTCAAGGTGTATCCAGTGGTCCTTGGGGTTTTGCTGGAGCCAATTGATGGTAACCCAAAAATAAGTTCTTATTTTATCGCATGAGAGGGTCTCGTATCCCCCTTCCAAAGTCTATGATTATGTTTGTTTTGGAAAGGTTAGTTTAATTTGTAATACGTACTGTTCATTTCAATTCAATTAACTATACTTGAATTAGTTCAGTTTAGATTATTTCATTCCAAACTTCCAACGTAATAGGGTCTTAGCCTATTATAGAGATTAGTTATGACTCATAAGCCATATGTGCGTACATAATACATTTTTAGAAAAGAAAAAATTTCTTCTATTACTTTCGATTATTTTTTTAGATGAATTTTTTGAATAGTTTTTTTTGTGTATTTTTTGCGATGATTAGTTGTAATAACACGATTTTATTTTTTATATGTATACTCCGGCACGCATCGCGTACATATAAGACTAGTGATAAATAGTCCGGAGAAGCACATTGCATACAACTTGAATTTATCTCAAAAAAATTTGACAGCTTTCATGGCAACTTGTAACTCAACAGAAAACTTGGAGGCGGCTCTGTTATAGCATCAGCAGTGGAGTGCTCTAAGGACCTGCTAGCAATTAAGGGTAAAATACTAGCTACAAGGTTTTCCACTGCTGGAAATTAAAGGTTGTAGCTCTCCTCAACCTTGTTGCTCTGTGGATCAACATATGTTTTGGAAAATTCGTGGGCCCCATACCCCACATGTTCGCAGCTTTTCAACATAAATTACCCTACATTTCATGTTTTATACTTCCTCTTCACTGTATAACGTCATATATTGTTCATTTTTTTGTATAATTTGCACTACATTTCATGCTCTTACAAAACTCACTACCTCATGCTACTGATGGTGTAACAAATCTCACAAACTCACAAATGGAAAATTCTCAAGATCATTTTAATCGTTATAACTCTTATTTAGAAAATTCCCCAAGCTTAGAAAATTAAAACTCTCAAATTACATCTCCTCAAATATTTTCGGATACTCAACCACCACTAAATCGCCCAACTCAACGGCCTTATTATGATCCAAATTATCCGTTTCCCCCCGACCCTCAAACATATTACTATCTCGGGTACTATTACCCTCCAAATCAAGGGTTGGGTAATCATCCATTCAGACCGGATAATCATCAAATTAGTCTCGGATACTACCATTGACCTCCTTATCCTTATATGGCTCATGAAAATACAAGAAGGGAGAGTATAGAGGGTTCTACCACACACCATGAATCTCTGTATCCATCTCCGTTATCGGTTGGTGAGTCTTCAATTTGTGAAAATGAAGTCGATGAAGAAGAAAACATTCAAGAAGTACAAAGGAGCTGTAGAAGTAGAGGTAGAGCAAGAGTCAGGACCCGAGGAAGAGGCGGAGGGATTGCATTAGCAAGGTTCAAGTGGAGCCATGAACAAGATACACATTTATGTAGGAGTTGGTTGACAATTTCAAATGATGGTATTACTGGGAATGATCAAACGTATGGAGACTTATCGGCTAGAATCGTTCAATATTTACAACGATTGGAAGAAAGAAGGTCCAGAAGTAGATATTGAAAAAGCCACTAATCATTGGTACAAAATGAGTGCCGAGGTATCCAAGTTCGATCAACGGGGCTTACATTAGTATAAAAGATAGTCAACCAAGTGGCCACGATGAAGATCAAGTGATATCCATGGCTATGACACTTTGGAATAGTCGCAACCGAACTAGTAGAAGTTCAAATGGTACTCATATGACAAAAACATATCAGACCAAAAATGGTACTCATAAGTTCAAATATGGTACTCATAAGTTCAAATATGGTACTAGGAAGTTCAAAAAGGGTACTCAGAAGCCCAAAAATGGTACTCATAATCTCAAAATTGGTGTTCATTTAGCCGTTGAAATTTTAGCCGTTGGAATTCAGTTGTTAGAATTAGTCATTGGAATGTAGTATTGTGTATTTGAAACTTGCTTGCAATATTCAATTTTAGCCGTTGGAATGCAATAATGAACCCACTAGCAATAGTGGAATGTAGTAATAATGAACATGCTAGACATTTCATGTTTTGGAATCTCACGTTTTAACAAAAATCCAATAATGAACCTACTAGTATATATACTTGAATTGTCACACCCTAATAATTCCTTGCTTTGTATAAACATTTTCCAACTTAAAACAAAGGAATTACCAAGATATTACCGCCACCGTGATAACGGCTAAGGCTGTTTACCAGAATTACGCAGCTGAATTTAACTAGCTTTCATAAGTCGTCGCTTTTGCATTTGTCCAAGTTCTAAGTGCGCGTTAATGTGTCTAGGCTTCAAGAAAAGCCTTGGCTTCGACAACAAAGGGAAAGGTTGGGTCAAGATCCACTAGTCCTTACATCTCCATCAATTTTAAGAAACATTTGCAACAGTTGAGCAGTTCCATAACCTCATGGAGGCAATTCTTAAAATCACCACCATGATCGAAGAGCTCGATACTCGCTTAAGGGCAGTCGAAACTGAGCATTCCATGGCAAACATTACAAGGAAAATTGAGGGCATGATGAACAAGATTACCAACAATTAGCACTACTTTGATGCCTCGACTAATGTTGCACTCAAGGAGAAGGTGAGCTTGCCTGAAGAGTTCTCCGCTAATGACATTCCCAAGTTCAAGTCAACTGACAATCCTAAGTACCATCTCCGAAACTTTCAAGCTACTATGACCATCAAAGGAGTCGATCTAGACCTCTTTCCCACCGTCTTCCCCATGTCACTAGAGCCAGCCTGCCAAAAGTGGTTCTACTCTCTTAAGGACAAAGACATCAATACTTGGGAAGGTGTCGCTCAAGCATTCATGAGCCAGTACAAGCCTAACATTGAACTTCAAACCACTCTACGTGAGTTGGAAGTTCTCAGACAGGGTAGTCAAGAATGGTTCACCTCCTACCTCAACAAATGGAGAAAGGTTTCTTCCCAAATGGTATCAAGGCCTTCAGAGAAAAATCTGGTCAAGACATTCATTGCAAGTCTCCTTCCAAAGTACAAGAATCATATGGCCTACTTGGGCCTCAAGACTTTTGAAAGGGCCTACAACATTAGGGTCGATATCGAAGATGGCCAAGACAATGAGGTCGGGGATGACACCGAAGAGGACCCATTCAATGATGATCAACTCAGTGATGAACATTCTAGTAAGCTAAAGGAAATTGAGACCGATGGTTCCTACAATGAAGATGACTGAAAAATCCGCAAGCGCACAAACTATAGTCTAGCTTAGGATTCCATGTCTTTTTCTATATTTTTCTAAGCTTACCCTACAAGTCTAGCATTAGGGCCTCCATGTATGAATTTTCAATTTACATTCAATAACAAGATCATTTATAACCTAACTTGACCGTCTTTACAAAAATTACATGTGTTCAAAAGATCTTTCAAAAGGGCTCGAAATTTTGCAATTGATTTAAGGCACCAAAACGCCAATGATGTACGACAAGCCCCACCTTCACAAAGCACCCTTCCAATTCAAACCGGGAATTCACTCCCTCTTTTCAAAATCAACCATACAAAAATCTTTACAAGATATTCTCACAATGTTTTTTACCAAAAGCGTTTATGTTTCAAACTACCTTACCCTAACCTTGGAATGGGAAGAAGAATTACAACAGGAAGTAGAAGAATTCAAGCATCCAACATTCAAAGTGGCAAAGAACACATACAAAGTTCCAAAGTGCCGAAGATGATGAGGCAAACATTCCAAATTCAAATTGCCAAAAACCGAAGAGGCAATCATTCAAGATTCAATTTTAAAAAAAATCAAGTTTCAAATTTCAAAGTCCAAAGTTCAAAGGTCGAAGTGCCAGAATCTGACATGGTGATATCCAAGATTAAGTCTGGGGCGAGAACTTGAACCTCTATCCCATCCATCTTCCGAACCTAGGCTTATTATCCTCCAAATCTAAATTGAGGTTTTCAATCACAAGTGTCGGAATCAATTGCAAAATTTCTGAATCCAAGAGCTACATACGGTATGTTTCCACCATAGATACGTAGGAAACCTCTCGCAGGGCTCGGGAACTTTAATTTCAAAGCCCATTATCAACTTCATAAAAATCAATTTCAAAAAATTCAAAGATAAAATTCAAGAACAAATAAGTCACCCATGAGGAAAGATTGTGATGATTGTGCGCCACATATGCAGAAAGAACATGATGATTATGCGAAAGATGACCATTGAAAGGTTTTCCAATGCTCATCCCTTAACCTTTAGAGCTAGACTGGGGGCTTGAACCCGCATCATGGCCTACCTAACCTTGTGAGCTAATCCATCATGGCTCACCCTTTCGAAATTCAATTTTCCTAACTCAATTTCAAAACCTTTTGCATCCAACCTTAGTATCATCATATACATTGCATATCTCACACACTGCACAACTACGACCATATCACCGCTCTCCATCTAGGACCCTTGCATGGAATCCAAAGTTCTAAATCGAGTAAGCGCATATCAATGCAAGATTCAAGGTCTCATTTAGGCATGTCTTGCTGGGGGATTATGTCACCCCCAAGTGCGTCAGACGAGTACTATTTTTCAGGCACATCAAGCATCTTTCAAAAAAAGCAATTCAATTTTAAAGCATTCAAATCGTAAAAATCGTATGAGTCAAAGATCTCTAAGTTCAAGTGCCAACTCAGCGCAAACTTTCCTTATTGTGTCAAAGCGACTGTGTATCGGGTTCCTCTTATCAAATGTCTTGGTCTTAGACGCGTTAGCACACTTATTCAGTTCAATCTTTCAAAGTCTGTCAAATTTTGAGTCCAAGTCAGTTAAAGAGCATTCCAAAGTCATGCATGAGTCAATTTCAAGTCCTAGATCGACGTTCTAAGTCGAGTCATGATTAGCATCCGCAAAATTTGAATGTACTTTGACTTGCACTTTTTCTAACCAAAACACCCCAGTCAAAGTGGAGGCTTATAGTGAGGTAGCATGTGCACCATGTCTCCAAAAAATGGGGCTAATTTTTTCATGGATTTTTTTTTCATTTTGCATGCATTCCTTTAGCCTCAAATTTCAATTCACACACAACGCGCGCACCAGTTCAATTCAAACCTAGCAAGCAAATACAAAACACACAGAAAATATCCAAGCCTTTTCCAAGTGCAAGATCCAAATTTCAAACCATACAAGTACAAAGTACAAAAACCTTTCAACCCTTTCTAATCAAATGTTAAACCTTTTCAAAACCATTCAGAAAATACAATGTCCAAAAGAATACAAATATCCAATAATCCGAAATCAAAACCCTAAGGAAAAGCTAAGATCTCGCTACCTTGCAGGATTGAAACAAGTAAAGGGATATTGAAAGCCTCTTCAAATGTAAAAGGCTATCCAGAGACTCCTCAATGCCAAGGATATTCAGATCCTCTTCAATTCCAAGGTTATCCAGAGCCTACCTCAAGGATCGACTATTCAAAGTTATTTCAAAAGGCCAAAAACACATCCCTAATGGAGGGACGACTCCTATAGAAGTTTGACTAACCAGAGTCAATCCAATCTAGGCTAATCCAAAGTCTATTTCAAAATCAAGAACCCTAGCATCCCCAGCAGAAGGGTGACACATGTACAAAGCCGACTAGCAAAGTCAATTCAATCTAGACTATTTTAAGTTTATACAAAGCTCTTATAATATCCCTAGTGGTAAGGTAAACTTAGCCAAGGATCCCTATTCAAAGGACTACTCAGAGTCTACACCAACTCCTAGGCTATCCATGCTTACCTTTCCCCAGAGAAATCCCTCAAAGTCTATATTCAAGAAGCAAACATTAAAGGTCCTTATGCAAAATTCAAGTTCTACAATCACTGGCCGAGCAAGGTTATGCCAAGCAAGGAACCTACAATTCCAAGTACAAAATTCAAGGTATAAATTTCAAAGGTTCAAGTTCTAAAAATCTCTACAAGTTCCAACAATCAAATCTCAAGAAGGCTACCATCACTACAAGAAAATAGGGTTATAGCAACACCCTTTTATGCAACAGTTTTGTTGGCGTTGCTATATCATAGCTATTGCAACAGTTAAATAATTCTTAATTTGAGTAGACTTTGACTCAAGAATAGTGTTTCTATAGAAAATCTATGGCAACAATTATATATTATCATTATGTTATTGCAACAGTTTTTACTTTTTTAACATTTTGATGAAATCTTGCAACAATTTTTTCGTCAAGTATCTAAATTAAGTAAAAAAATAAACAAAAAAATAATAAATAAAATACGAAGTAGGTTATTGAATATTTTCCATAGACCGCAATTTTCTTTTTAGGATTCCCTCCTTCCTAGTTTATCGTCAAAGCCTTGTACACTTTCACCTTCTCCGTTCTTCTTCTCTTTCACCCTCATGATCGTTCTCGATTCCCTTCATAATCATTTGTTGAAGCACGGTGAATTGGAGTTTGGCGAATATGAATTTGGAATTGGGTCACCAAATTGGAGAAGGAGAAAATTGTGAATTACGTTTCTAAATTGACGAGAAGAACAAGGTTAGTTGGTGTATGTCTCTTCGAATTTGGTATTAAATTTCACAAGTACGCTGTCTTAAATTATTAACTTTCATCGGTCGGTTTGCTAGAATACATTAACTAATAAATGAAATTGATGAGATAAAAAATTAACAAGGCACTTGACGTAGTTTGCTAGATGAGTACCCCTATCAGTTTAACAGTAGGTTGCTTTTTTTAAAATTATGAGACGTTAGTTTAGAATGACCTGTTTCTCCTTATGGACCAATAGTTGTCCCTTACCCGTAATTGTGAAGGTTTATCTTTGTCATTCACGTTGAGCTTCTTTTTCTTACGTATTGGGATTTTATTCATTGATAATGAGTTTCTTATTAAAAGGTTATACTTAATTTGTTTGTTGTGCAGGATCCAGGATGGTGCATATATTCAAGAATTACAAGCTACTTTAAATATGTGAAGATTTATAGGGTTTTTGGCACATAAATATTAGATAAGTTTAAAAAATTAAAGTTAGGTACCATGGGTATTTTGATCTTTATATTTTAATGGACGTAGTTTTAGAACCAATAATTTTTTTTAATTGTTCAAATAATGGTAATAGATGTAATTATGTTTATGAATTTAAGTTATTTGAAATTTATACATTTTTTAGACTTATTTGTTGCCAATATTTTATTATACGTTGGTCGTACTTATTACATGTATATGGATAACTAAATCCATTTGAGAACGTAGCTTTAGACCAATTGAAAGCGTTGTAATAAGCTCGATTGAAAACGTTGTCATAAACTCAATTGAAAGCGTTGCTATAAACTCAACTAAAAGCGTTGCCATAAACTCAACTAAAAGGGTTGCTATAATCAAAACTAAAAGCATGCTATAATCAAAACTAAAAGTGTTGCTATAAAATCAATAGAAAGTGCTGTTATAGATACAATTGAATGTGTTACATAAATGTAAGAAAGTGTTGCCTAAGGTTCCTCAACCAACAAAAAAGCTAATAAGTGTTACTTTAAGTTGGCGAAAACTGTTGCCTTAACTGCGTAAATGTTGGCATAAGTTGTTGAATAACTGTTGTCAAAGACTAAAAGTGTTGCCTATAAAAAGTGTTTCCATAGTAATTTATGGCAACGGTTTATCGTAACTGTTGCCTAAATACGAGAAACTGTTGTCATAGACTTATAGCAACGCCCCCTATTGGTTACGGTTTTAAAATCGTTGCTATAGGTCTATTACAACAGGTAATTGATCTATGGTAACAGTTTATTGCCGTTGCTATAAGCCTATTTTGTTCCATACAACACACATACTCCCAGCGGACCCAAGCTCCGGGAAGTTCAAAAATGCAAAGCATATTCAAACCTCGTTCCCCAACGGACCTAAGCTCCGGGAAGTTCAAAGAGCAATATATTCCTAACGGACCCAACATATCTATATTTCTTTTTGTTCAACGATTTCTCAAAGTATGTGAAATCGCAGCAGTACGTGTTTGACTTTATGGTGGCTTTTATGCTCCTTTTCATGGGAAATGGCTCCACTACTGTCACAATATAAAGCCACTGGTCTAGTATGACTTAGATTCCCTTTGATTCAACTTGGAGAGAATTTAACTTTGAAATAGAACTTGCTCATTAAAAAGTGTCATCGATTTTGTATTTGAACATTGAAATAGAACTTGAATTTTGAACTTGAACTTGAATATTGAAATTTGGAGGCTTGGTTCTTAAGGATTAGACCTTTTCATGTTAAAAGACCTCATCTTTAATATGCTTCATTACTTGAAATTGGTTCTAGTTTAAAGAGAGATTGTTCCCATCTAAACATCATTGAACTTTAAATGTAGAAGTTGTATACTGAACCTGAAACATAATGGTTCATGGGTTCTAGTTTGAAGAAGGAATAACACTTTCTTCAAATATCATTGAACTTGTATAAAGTTAGAGTTTTTGAATATTTGTATGATGATTTTTGCAAGGAACACTTTCAAGAATGAAAGCCTCTAGTTACTAATCATATTTTGTTAAAAACAAAGCTTAAAGATTGAAACTTGAAATGGAGTATGGAAGAACATTTAAGGGGGATTCAAGTGTAAAACCCCTTAAAGGCTACTCCATTTGTACAAATCCTAGTTTGAATGAGTTATGAACTCACTAAACATCATTGGATTATTGAAAAACTTTGAAGATTAAAGCATAGAAATTAGAAATATTCAGATTTAGGACCTCAGATTACCTATTTTTGCTAGGGTAGTGCTTCCAAGATGTTTTCCCAATTGCTTAAATGCTTAGAACTTGTAGATTTTAGAAAGTTTGGATTTTGGGATAGAATTATATAGTGGAGAATTATTTTTGCATTACGTCATTGTATTTCTGTTTTGATTTTTGTAAAATGGGAGGTTTATAGAGGACAAGTGGCTGGAAAATGTCAGCGTAACCTGCGCCTGGCACGACACCAGGTGATAAAGGAAGGGAAATGACTGTCGTCCTTTAGGCGCGTTGGCACCTAAAGGGAAATCATCCTTTTAGATTGTAGTAAAAGATATTTTACTTTTACTTGGGGAATATGACTTGAATTTTACGATTCGAATGCGTGTCTTTGAGGTTTTTATAGAGTTTGAGCTCGGTTTTATGGGTCGGCGGCAAGGATGCTCGGTTTTGTGGGTCAGCGCTCGATTTTGGATTACATTTTGATCGGAAACATGCTTCGAGACCAATGGTGGCATCCATTTTGAGAGATTGTGTTTGTATTTTCAAATTTTTTTTTTTTGGATTTTGGATTTTGGATAATTGAACTTGGAATAAGTTCATTGTATTTTAGCAATTGGGACTTCAGCTCGCATTTTCACCAACCTTGAGTCTAGGTTAATGGTTTCGTCATCGGCCCTAAAGGGAAACAAAATTTAGGTGTCTACCATGATAGATCCAATTGCCAAAGAATATAGTACTCATCTTTCTACGTTCATCAGATGTCTTAAGACACTTAGTCTTGCTTAGATATATACCATGTGTAATGGGTAGATGGCCTCTCTTGGCTTCCATCATATTGAACCGAGGTAGCACCTTATCAATATAAGTACTGTGGCTCAGTGCAATCATCCTCTTAGATCTATCCCTATAAATACTGATGCCCAAGATGTATTGTGCTTCTCCTAAGTCCTTTATAGAGAAACACTTTCCATGCCAACCCTTTACATACTCCAACATAGGAATGTCATTTCCAATAAGCAGTATGTCATCGACATACAAGACTAGGAATGCGATCTTACTCCCACTGACTTTCTTTTATACACAAGACTCGTTAAGATTCTTGATGTTTGCTTCAATCCATAAATGGATTTCTTGTGCTTGCATACCTTTCCTACATTCTTTGGATTAACAAAACCCTCTAACTGTGTCATAAGCAGATGCTCTTTAAGAATACCATTCAAGAAGGCGGTTTTGACATCCATTTGCCATATTTCATAGTCATGAAATGCAGTAATTGCAAGGATTATCCAAATAGACTTAAGCATTTTAACTGGAGAAAAGGTTTCATCATAGTCAACGCCGTAAACTTGTTTGCAACCTTTTGCTACCAATCTAGCTTTGTATACAAATACATTTCCATCTTTGTCTTTCTTCAATTTGAAAACCCATTTGCTTCCGATATGTGTGAACCCATTCGGCAAATCAACCAAATCCCAGACTTGATTACAAATATTTAATTTAACATCTTAAAAATTACAAATTACATACAAGATTCGCAAATATTTAATTTAACATCATAAAAATTACAAATTTTGCGTTCGAAAACTAAAACCTCCAAAAGGTCATAGTTAGGCTTCGAATTTGGGAATTCTGGGTTCGGCGACAAATCTTTGATTTTCGTCAAAATTTTAAAACGTCGTTTACATCCGAAATTCACTATAAAGTTATAAAATTCCGACCATTGTTGACAAAACTGCCGGAAAATCCTGCGAACATATAATTAAATAATCGCACGAGTTTGCAATTAATTACATACACTAAATTAATCACCCCTTTAATTCAATGCAAATTTATAAAATTTAACCATGTTAACTATAATTGATTGTGAAATTAATTAGAGGCTCGTGATACCACCGTTAGGTTATGACAAATATAAACACTATATTTCATGCGGAAAAACCATAAATCCAGGAATCCAAATTAATTGCCACATAGTCAATTAGCATAATTTAAGATGCATACATGTGATGCGTGCCTTCCCTAGCTGCTCCCGAACCGAACAAGAACAAGTTTAGGACTCCAAATGTCGTCCCTCCGTAAATAGTCCACAACACGTTCAGATCCGCCTTAGATTCAATTAACTAGAATATTACCTAAGGTTTTCTGTTTACTCCGAAAGATTTATTATTAATTTAGGCAAATTATTAAATTCTCTCATGAACTTAATATATGTGAATACTTATTGAAATTGCATTATAAATTGTGATCATGAACCACATATTTATAGGGTGGAAATAATGGAGTTAGAATTCTACTAGGATTCCAATAACTAAATCCATTAGGATTCTAGTTAAATTATATCATTAGAATTTAATGTTTAATCAAACACCTAGGTATTTCAAATTTAACAAAATATCCAATTTGAGTAGAATTAGGAAATCGAGTTTACTTCACAAGGAAGTAACCTAGCCGGCCAAGGCAACACGTGGCCCTTGAGCCTACGCTGCCGTGCAGCCCGCAGCTTGCTGCTCGCAAGCCCACGAGTGCGTGCTTGCTGCTAGCTGGCCCATCGGCGCTGGCAGCTGTACGCGGCCCAGTGGGCGCTGCTGCTGCTCGGCCTGCTTGCTCGCCGCGCGCGCGGGCTTGCTGGGCGTTGGGCCTGGCTTCGTGCTGGGCGTTGTGTCTTGCAAGCTCGTCCTTCGATCGTTTCGTACGTCGCACTTCCGATTCGTTTTTCGATTCCGGAATTCATTTCCGCTTCGGACAAATAGTCAATATTTCCGATTCTGAAATTTATTTCCGATTCGGTAATATTTCCGTTTTCGGCAATATTTCCGATTACGGCAATATTTCTATTTCCGATAATATTTTCTGATACGTACCATGTTTCCGTTTCCGGCAACATCTACGACTTGGATAATATTTATGTTTCCGTCACGATCCATATTTTCGTTTCCGGAAATATCATAATTTCCGGAGCATTCTATATTTTGGCTTTTGACGATTTCAGCTTCCATTGGAATCGAGATCCGTCGTTTCCGAATGTTCATAAATAGAGTATTTAATTCACTTAAATACTTGATTCGTTCACGTACTATTTGTGTGACCCTACGGGTTCAGTCAAGAGTAAGCTGTGGATTAATATTATTAATTCCACTTGAACTGAAGCGGCCTCTAGCTAGGTATATAGCTCACTTGATCTCACTGAATTATTAACTTGCATAATTAATTAATACTGTACCGCATTTATTAGACTTAGCATTGAATGCATACTTGGACAAATGGCATTATTTCCTTCACGACCTTCAATCTCGCGGTCTCTTCTCTTCCACCGTCGTTTCCTCTTCTAATCCGTTACTCTTTCTTTCTCCTCCACTATAATTAGCCATAAGTTTTATTTTCTTATACATAGCGTTAATATTTGTTGTTTATTTGGATTAAATTGACTCATTCAGAATATCGTAGTGCATTGGTTTTAAAATAGTAGCTGGCCATTTCAATGCTGACATCCTAACAGGCAACTAGCATGAATCCACATCATATGCAACTGCTATCATAGTCCATTGCTTTTTTGTAATGTAACTCGATTGCAGCTTTTATCAGTTGGGTGTTTTATATATCTTGAAATGCTTTTGCTATCATACCGCAATCTTCCATATTTTATTTGCTCAACTCTGAGATGATATTGGCGCTTCAGCAGTGATCCATTACCACTTTCAGTATTGGTGACCCTTTGGAGTTGTTGTGTTCATAGACAATGTAGGTATAACGTTTGAGTGTATTTGTAATTTCATATTAAATATTGTCCTTAGAAGTTGAATGCTCTTTGATGTTCCTGACTCCATCCCTGCATGCTTTGTTCCGAATCCAGGTTATAGGTAGGAGGGATAGGGCCAAGCCTTTTCCATTCAAGGTTTATCCAGTGGTCCTTGGGGTTTTGCTGGAGCCAATTGATGGTAACCCAAAAATAAGTTCTTATTTTATCGCATGAGAGGGTCTCGTATCCCCATTCCAAAGTCCATGATTATGTTTGTTTTGGAAAGTTCAGGTTAATTTGTAATACGTACTGTTCATTTCAATTCAATTAACTATACTTGGATTAGTTCAGTTTAGATTATTTCATTCCAAACTTCCAACGTAATAGGGTCTTAGCCTATGATAGAGATTAGTTATGACTCATAAGCCATATGTGCGTACATAATACATTTTTAGAAAAGAAATAAATTTCTTCTATTACTTTCGATGATGTCTTATTTTTTTAGATGAATTTTGTGAATAGTTTTTTTAGTGTATTTTTTGCGATGATTAGTTGTAATAACACGATTTTGTTTTTTATATGTATACTCCGGCACGCATCGCGTACATATAAGACTAGTGATAAATAGTCCGGAGAAGCACATTGCATACAACTTGAATTTATCTCAAAAAATTTTGACAGCTTTTATGGCAACTTGTAACTCAACAGAAAACTTGCAGGCGGCTCTGTTATAGCATCAGCAGTGGAGTGCTCTAAGGACCTGCTAGCAATTAAGGGAAAAATACTAGCTACAAGGTTTTCCACTGCTGGAAATTAAAGGTTGTAGCTCTCCTCAACCTTGTTGCTCTGTGGATCAACATATGTTTTGGAAAATTCGTGGGCCCCATACCCCACATGTTCGCAGGTTTTCAACATAAATTACCCTACATTTCATGTTTTATACTTCCTCTTCACTGTATAACGTCATATATTGTTCATTTTTTTGTATAATTTGCACTACATTTCATGCTCTTACAAAACTCACTACCTCATGCTACTGATGGTGTAACAAATCTCACAAACTGACAAATGGAAAATTCTCAAGATCATTTTAATCGTTATAACTCTTATTTAGAAAATTCCACAAGCTTAGAAAATCAAAACTCTCAAATTACATCTCCTCAAATATTTTCGGATACTCAACCACCACAAAATCGCCCAACTCAACGGGCTTATTATGATCCAAATTATCCGTTTCCCCCCGACCCTCAAACATATTACTATCCCGGGTACTATTACCCTCCAAATCAAGGGTTGGGTAATCATCCATTCAGACCGAATAATCATCAAATTAGTCTCGGATACTACCGTTGACCTCTTTATCCTTATATGGCTCATGAAAATACAAGAAGGGAGAGTATAGAGGGTTCTACCACACACCATGAATCTCCGTATCCATCTCCGTTATCGGTTGGTGAGTCTTCAATTTGTGAAAATGAAGTCGATGAAGACGAAAACATTCAAGAAGTACAAAGGAGCTGTAGAAGTAGAGGTAGAGCAAGAGTCAGGACCCGAGGAAGAGGCGGAGGGATTGCATTAGCAAGGTTCAAGTGGAGCCATGAACAAGATACACATTTATGTAGGAGTTGGTTGACAATTTCAAATGATGATATTACTGGGAATGATCAAACGTATGGAGACTTATCGGCTAGAATCGTTCAATATTTACAACGATTGGAAGAAAGAAGGTCCAGAAGTAGATATTGAAAAAGCCTCTAATCATTGGTACAAAATGAGTGTCGAGGTATCCAAGTTCGATCAACGGGGCTTACATTAGTATAAAAGATAGTCAACCAAGTGGCCACGATGAAGATCAAGTGATATCCATGGCTATGACACTTTGGAATAGTCGCAACCGAACTAGTAGAAGTTTCCCTTGCCTACTATAGTATAAATAAATTAAGTAGTAGTCATGACTAGAATAAAAGTAGAGTTTATAAAATACGAAAGAAAATTAACTCTCAAACACGATTCCCATGATAACTTATCCCGCAAGTTATCTCTACAACCTGCTTTATCAAAATCTACTCCCCAACAACGCAAACGCAATGATGGATGATCATAGGGTCATTAAGGCGAAGGCCATGACCAAAAGACATGAAGCACGAAGTCAGCAAAAGCTGAGTACGAACAAGCTAGAATAACATTCTATCCTAACATGCTTCACTCAACGAATTAATAATCCACATGCAAAAGCCATTTAATAATCAAGTAAACATGGAGACAAGACTCAACACTTGACACGACTCTTGACTCACAGTTTAATAAAGAAGTAGCTTCGAACGAGTAAGTAAAGTATCCTCAAAAGGAAAGAAAAGGGTGATGGGAGCCAACCATACACCAAATAATAATAAGTCGGACTCCTACTGACAGTCGGGCCATATCGACGGAATTCCAATGCATCTCTATTATATAAGCCAAGAGCTGAGGTCAAATAAGTAAATACACTTTTCGTGTCCACTTGCAAAAAGACTAAAATACCCTCATGTGTCGTTGCTCATCACTGCTAGCTGAGACTCTCCCCCCTCTCACTTTTCTCTCTCCTCACTTTTCCCTCACTTCGTCGCCGTCGTTCTAGGGTTAAACTTCTAAACCAAACTTTCGTCTCTTGCTTCCGATTTCTACTCCCAAAATCTTCTACCCTAAAAATTGGAGGTTCTTGCAATTCTGATTCACCCTCCTCTCAAAGTTATTATCTCTTATTTTAATTTTCGGAGTTTTAATTGTTTATTAAAATTCGAAATTGTGGGTTGATTGATTGTTCATCTTTTTTTCTGGGTTGCAGTTGATGATAGTCAGGGAAGATCATACATGTAAACTCTCAACAGGGAAAAACGCCGGCAAGGTGGGGACGAGTTGGGCCGTCGACGACAAAGAATAGAGAAATTGGGTAAGATAAGAACCTCTTAAATCGAAAATTCCGATCAAGAAAAAGTATGAAAATGTAAGAATTATTAAGAAAGCAAGTATTAATCCTGCTTTTTTGTACATTTGCTTCTCACAATTGCTCTTTTTTTTATTTGGGTTTTTATTCAATTGTGTTGTTTTCGGAAGTTGGTGTTCGTAATTTGGAAAGAATTTGGTGGGTTTTTGAGATCGGTTGGAAAAGAGTTGTGGGATTTGGTGAATTGCAGTTTGTAGATGAGCATAATAATGGGAAAATGGTAAGAATTTGGGATTACAATTCCTCTAGGGGTCTCTTAATGATTTTTGTTGATTAAGAAATCACCTGCAAAAATAACAAGTACTGATTGATATCAAATACTGTACGAATTAAGCAATTAATTGTTCCATTCAAATCAAATAAATTACTTATGATCTTATAAAAATGATGAAATGCACCCTCGATAAAAATCAAGAATCAACCACCAACAATCAAATTTGAAAATTTCAAGTTTCTCAGGAATTATAACCTGTAATTTCCTTCATTATTTCTCCCATCTTTCCAAATTCTTGAATCAATCTGTTTCAAATTTCTCTAATAATTAACATGTTTCTGGGTGTGTACAAAGATTTTATATCGAAGTTCGTGAGTTTTAGCCATAATTAAATTCATTTTTGCTTGATTTCTGTAACTTTAAAATGGATATTTTCTATGTTTTAATCGAGTTGTAGATTTCAATCAAGTGGCAAATCATTCTCAACAGTTAAGGGGAATAGTTCTAGGTATTTCCTGACTCTCAATGATACGAGTTTAAAAACTCGTTGTATAAACAAGGATAGTTGATTAACAAGCTAGACCTTTAACTCGTTGATCGTGAATGAAAGACAAGACCTATTGACTCACAATCAGTTCTTTGAATAGGAAACGCGTCCAAAACAAAGAAAAAGGCTGAATTATAAACTATAATTCGAAATGTAACAAACAAGTGTTTTAATCATCCAATTGGTTGTTTATTCCAATCAAGAAGCTGACTATAAATAGCCAAAAACCAACAGCTACAAGAGCTTTAAACGGCTAATTAAGAGCCATTTAAGAGCCTTTAAAACTGGCAGTTACAAGCTCTAAAGCCTCCTAATTCAGTCACTAAATTGGAGGTTACAAAGGCTTAAAACTCTCCTTACAAACAGCAATAATCAAAGCTAAGTAATGACTGAATTTAAATTGGGGATTTAAACAAATATCCCTTTATTAAACCGACTTTAACCAAAGCAATTAAAAATAATAAGTGCGTACAATCTGTTTAAACAAGTGGACCAATGTGATTAAACGGACCAGTTTGATTAACGTACCACCTTGATAATAAGGACCATATAACGAGCTCACTCAATCCAAGTCACCATGCACACAAAATGAGCCATTGAACCCAAATCAGTTTTGGTTCCAATTGCTAGCATAAGACTATCACTTTCATCCATAACCGTATCATCCCCTCCCCCTTTAAAAGGAATTGACCTCAATTCAGCAAGGCCATCATCATCAAGATAAGGTGAAAGATCACCTACAATGAAAGTAGCATGGACACCATAGTCTCCCGGAAGCTCAATCTTGTAAGCATTATCATTCACACGTGCAACCACCTTGTAAGGACCTTCAGCCCTAGGCATAAGCTTGTTCTTGCGTTTGCTTGGAAAACGCTCTTTCCTTAAATGAACCCAAACCAAATCACCTTCTTCAAACAACCTCGGTTTGCGATTCTTATTTGATTTCTGTTTATAAGAGGCATTAATAGCTTCAATTCGCTCACGAACTTGTTGGTGCAGTTTCATCATAGACTTTAACTTAGCATCGGCATCCTTGTGAACCAACTCGTCTTTTGGTAATGGAATTAAATCCAAGGGCAAGTATGGATTAATCCCATATACTACCTCAAATGGAGAATGACCAGTAGCATAAGTAGGAGACCGATTATAAGCAAATTCAGCGTGAGCAAGCTTGACATCCCAATCCTTTTGCGTTTTACTTACCAACCCTCTCAATAGAGTTCCCAAGGTTCGATTTGTCACCTCTGTTTGCCCATCAGTTTGAGGGTGATGTGAAGTGCTAAACAACAACTTGGTTCCCACCTTTCTCCACAATGTATTCCAAAAGTAACTCAAGAACTTGGAATCTCGATCAGAAACAATAGTCTTTGGAATTCCATGCAAACGAACAATCTCCTTAAAATACAAATCAGCCACATTAGAAGCATCATCCGTTTTGTGACAAGCAACGAAGTGAGCCATTTTTGAAAATCTATCCACCACGACCATAATAGCATCCTTACCTCTTTGAGTACGAGGCAAAGCCACTATAAAATCCATGGATACATCTTCCCAAGGGCGAACTGGAACCGGCAAAGGTGAGTATAAACCGGGTTTGAAAGAACTCTTGGCCATATGACAAGTCACACATTTATTCACAATGTTCGTTACATCACCTAACAATTTAGGCCAAAAGAAATGTTCTCTCAAGATTTCCAAGGTCTTGGCTATGCCAAAGTGACCAGCCAATCCTCCACCATGAGCCTCACGCACTAGTAACTCACGAATTGAATGCTTAGGAATACAAAGGCGATTACCTTTGAAAAGAAACCCATCTTGCAACATGTACTCCCCATAAGCACCAACTGCACATTTCTCGAATGCAACTCCAAAATCACCATCATCATGATAATAATCTTTTAAGGTCTCAAACCCCAACAAACGAACATCAAGTGTAGCAAGCAAAGTGTACCTTCGTGATAATGCATCAGCCACCACATTGCTTTTACCATCTTTGTATTTCGAAGAAAAATGAAAGGATTGCAAGAACTCTACCCATTTAGCATGCCTTGGGCTCAATTTTTGTTGCCCATTAATATACTTCAAAGATTCATGATCAGAATACAAAACAAAGTGGCTAGAACGCAAATAATGACTCCAATGATCCAAAGCTCTAACAATGGCATAGAACTCTTTGTCATAAGTGCAATAATTCAAACGAGCACCCCCTAACTTTTCCGTAAAATAAGCTATGGGACGCTTACCTTGGATCAAAAAAGCACCAATCCCCACTCCACTAGCATCACACTCGACCTCAAAAGGTTGAGAGAAATCTGGCAGCGCCAAAATAGGAGCAGCACACAAACGCTCTTTAATCACATCAAACGCCTTTTGAGCGTCCTCTCCCCATACAAAAGCACCTTTCTTCAAGCAACTAGTGATAGGACTAGTAATAGTACTGAAATCACGAATGAAACGTCTATAAAATGAAGCAAGACCATGAAATGAACGCACCTCACTTATAGTTTTAGGATTAGGCCACGATTTGATAGCCTCGGTCTTGGACTGATCCACGGACACTCCATCTTTCGAAACCACATAGCCCAAGAATACAACATTGTCAACAAGAAATGAACACTTCTCTAGCTTCCCATAGAGTCTTTGAGCTCTAAGTGTTTCAAAAACATCCCTCAAATGAATCAGATGCTCCTCTTCGTTCCTACTATACACCAAGATGTCATCAAGATATACCACAACGAATCTGCCCAAAAATGATTTAAGCACTTCGTTCATTAGCCTCATAAACGTACTAGGAGCATTAGTGAGACCAAATGGCATGACGGTCCACTCATACAAACCATGTTTTGTCTTGAAAGCCGTTTTCCACTCATCTCCTTCACGCATCCGAATCTGATGATAACCACTTCGCAAATCAATTTTTGAGAACAACTTCGAACCATGGAGCTCATCTAACATATCATCAAGTCTCGGAATTGGAAAACGATACTTGATGGTAATGTTATTCACAGCCCTACTATCAACACACATTCGCCATGTTCCATCTTTCTTAGGCACAAGCAACACCGGAACAGCACATGGACTCAAGCTTTCTCTAACATAGCCTCGATTCACAAGTTCATCAATTTGCTTTTGTAATTCCTTTGTTTCCTCCGGATTGCAACGATAGGCAGCCTTATTAGGCAAAGAAGTTCCTGGAATAAGATCAATTTGATGTTCAATACCACGAATAGGGGGCAAACCTGGTGGTAATTCATCCAGAAATACATCCTTGAACTCAAACAGCAATTCGGCAATGGGACTGCCTTCTTTCCAATTTTGGCCTTCAATTGGACTCTCCTTAGCCACGAGCAAATACACCAACTCTCCATGATCAAGAGCTTGCTCAATTTCTCGTTCACTAGCCAACATGGTGAGATTCGGCTTTTTCTTTTGTTTCACACTCATGGATCGAACCGCTTGAGATGACATAGGCTTTAGCACAATTTTCTTGCCTTTGTCTCTCAATTCATACTCATTGCTTCTCCCTTTATGAATCACGTCCCTATCAAACTGCCAAGGACGACCCAACAAAATATGGCAAGCATCCATAGGAATAACATCACAAAGAACTTCATCCACATACGAACCCATAGTCAAACCAACCCTTACTTGCTTCGACACTTTTACACTATTACCATCATCAAGCCATTGGAGTGCGTATGGCCTAGGATGGGCAGTAGTGATTAAGCCTAATTTTGACACCATTTCACTAGAAGCAGCATTGGTACAACTCCCCCCATCAACAATTACACTACACCACTTATCTTTCACTAGACATTTAGTATGAAACAACTGATCTCGTTGGTCTAGATCAGTAGGTGAAATTTGAGTTTGTAGCGCTCTAAGAACCAGATTTGTGTCATAAATTGGAGCCTCATACCCTTCCTCTTCCTCCTCATCACCACTCTCATCAAACACAAATACGTCCCCCAACCTCTTTTCCTCTTCAAACAACTCCTCACGACATTCAACAGCTTCTCTCAAGGTCACTACTCGTTTATTTGGACACGCATTTTGATAATGCCCAAACCCTTGACACCTAAAACAACGCACCTTGGACAGACTTGTTTCTTTGGTTGCGTTAGATAGTTTAGGGGCAGCCGTAGAATTACTTGAACCTACGGTACTAGGTGATGTGTTTGGTTTCAAGCTAGGTTCCGATTTAGCCCAAGACTTGGCTTTACCATCCATACTAGACCCTCCCCCATATTTTGCCTTCCCTTGATTTTCCAATTTTAAACAAAGTCCACAAAGAGTGTCAAAATCAGAATATGGATAAAGGTCTACGGTATTGGCAATATTATAATTTAGACCCCTTAAAAATCTGGACAGTTTTTGTTCCTCAATTTCCTCAATTTCTCCCATTAAGGAAAACTTTTCAAACTCATCAATATATTCAGCCACACTCATTTTTCCTTGCCTCAATTCGGCAATTTTACGATAAGTTGTTATTCTATGAGTTGTTGGCACATACCTTTTACGTAGCTTACGTTTCAAAGACTCCCAAGAGGTAATTTTCTCCTTCCCTTCACGTATTCTCTTGGATTTCAGTCCCTCGAACCACAATGAAGCCCCTCGTCCTAGCTTCAATATGGCATATTTGCAACGCTTCTCATCATCAATGTCCTTGAAATCGAACATTCTCTCTATTTTGCGCTCCCACTCCAAATAGGCTTCCGGATCTGTTCCACCAACAAATTCAGGAAGTTCGGTGACTTTGAATTCATCCATAGCCCGTAGATCACGCCTAGGAGGCCTACGATACCCCCCCATCTCTAACGTTCTTCAAGGCTTCTTGGAGATGTTGTAGAAAGTCAGGATCATCAAAATCCATATTTCAGTTTGTAAGAATTACGAACAACAGCTCTTTTTTTTTCTTTTTTTTTTGGCGGATCACACGAACAGCAGCTCTGATACCACTAATGATACGAGTTTAAAAACTCGTTGTATAAACAAGGATAGTTGATTAACAAGCTAGACCTTTAACTCGTTGATCGTGAATGCAAGACAAGACCTATTGACTCACAATCAGTTCTTTGAATAGGAAACGCGTCCAAAACAAAGAAAAAGGCTGAATTATAAACTATAATTCGAAATGTAACAAACAAGTGTTTTAATCATCCAATTGGTTGTTTATTCCAATCAAGAAGCTGACTATAAATAGCCAAAAACCAACAGCTACAAGAGCTTTAAACGGCTAATTAAGAGCCATTTAAGAGCCTTTAAAACTGGCAGTTACAAGCTCTAAAGCCACCTAATTCAGTCACTAAATTGGAGGTTACAAAGGCTTAAAACTCTCCTTACAAACAGCAATAATCAAAGCTAAGTAATGACTGAATTTAAATTGGGGATTTAAACAAATATCCCTTTACTAAACCGACTTTAACCAAAGCAATTAAAAATAATAAGTGCGTCAATCTGTTTAAACAAGCGGACCAATGTGATTAAACGGACCAGTTTGATTAACGTACCACCTTGATAATAAGGACCATATAACGAGCTCACTCAATCCAAGTCACCATGCATACAAAATGAGCCATTGGCCAAATCAGTTTTGGTTCCAATTGCTAGCATAAGACTATCACTTTCATCCATAACCGTATCATCCCCTCCCCCTTTAAAAGGAATTGACCTCAATTCAGCAAGGCCATCATCATCAAGATAAGGTGAAAGATCACCTACATTGAAAGTAGCATGGACACCATAGTCTCCCGGAAGCTCAATCTTGTAAGCATTATCATTCACACGTGCAACCACCTTGTAAGGACCTTCAGCCCTAGGCATAAGCTTGTTCTTGCGTTTGCTTGGAAAACGCTCTTTCCTTAAATGAACCCAAACCAAATCACCTTCTTCAAACAACCTCGGTTTGCGATTCTTATTTGATTTCTGTTTATAAGAGGCATTAATAGCTTCAATTCGCACACGAACTTGTTGGTGCAGTTTCATCATAGACTTTAACTTAGCATCGGCATCCTTGTGAACCAACTCATCTTTTGGTAATGGAATTAAATCCAAGGGCAAGTATGGATTAATCCCATATACTACCTCAAATGGAGAATGACCAGTAGCATAAGTAGGAGACCGATTATAAGCAAATTCAGCGTGAGCAAGCTTGACATCCCAATCCTTTTGCGTTTTACTTACCAACCCTCTCAATAGAGTTCCCAAGGTTCGATTTATCACCTCTGTTTGCCCATCAGTTTGAGGGTGATGTGAAGTGCTAAACAACAACTTGGTTCCCACCTTTCTCCACAATGTATTCCAAAAGTAACTCCAGAACTTGGAATCTCGATCAGAAACAATAGTCTTTGGAATTCCATGCAAACGAACAATCTCCTTAAAATACAAATCAGCCACATTAGAAGCATCATCCGTTTTGTGACAAGCAACGAAGTGAGCCATTTTTGAAAATCTATCCACCACGACCATAATAGCATCCTTACCTCTTTGAGTACGAGGCAAAGCCACTATAAAATCCATGGATACATCTTCCCAAGGGCGAACTGGAACCGGCAAAGGTGAGTATAAACCGGGTTTGAAAGAACTCTTGGCCATATGACAAGTCACACATTTATTCACAATGTTCGTTACATCACCTAACAATTTAGGCCAAAAGAAATGTTCTCTCAAGATTTCCAAGGTCTTGGCTATGCCAAAGTGACCAGCCAATCCTCCACCATGAGCCTCACGCACTAGTAACTCACGAATTGAATGCTTAGGAATACAAAGGCGATTACCTTTGAAAAGAAACCCATCTTGCAACATGTACTCCCCATAAGCACCAACTGCACATTTCTCGAATGCAACTCCAAAATCACCATCATCATGATAATAATCTTTTAAGGTCTCAAACCCCAACAAACGAACATCAAGTGTAGCAAGCAAAGTGTACCTTCGTGATAATGCATCAGCCACCACATTGCTTTTACCATCTTTGTATTTCGAAGAAAAATGAAAGGATTGCAAGAACTCTACCCATTTAGCATGCCTTGGGCTCAATTTTTGTTGCCCATTAATATACTTCAAAGATTCATGATCAGAATGCAAAACAAAGTGGCTAGAACGCAAATAATGACTCCAATGATCCAAAGCTCTAACAATGGCATAGAACTCTTTGTCATAAGTGCAATAATTCAAACGAGCACCCCCTAACTTTTCCGTAAAATAAGCTATGGGACGCTTACCTTGGATCAAAAAAGCACCAATCCCCACTCCACTAGCATCACACTCGACCTCAAAAGGTTGAGAGAAATCTGGCAGCGCCAAAATAGGAGCAGCACACAAACGCTCTTTAATCACATCAAACGCCTTTTGAGCGTCCTCTCCCCATACAAAAGCACCTTTCTTCAAGCAACTAGTGATAGGACTAGTAATAGTACTGAAATCACGAATGAAACGTCTATAAAATGAAGCAAGACCATGAAATGAACGCACCTCACTTATAGTTTTAGGATTAGGCCACGATTTGATAGCCTCGGTCTTGGACTGATCCACGGACACTCCATCTTTCGAAACCACATAGCCCAAGAATACAACATTGTCAACAAGAAATGAACACTTCTCTAGCTTCCCATAGAGTCTTTGAGCTCTAAGTGTTTCAAAAACATCCCTCAAATGAATCAGATGCTCCTCTTTGTTCCTACTATACACCAAGATGTCATCAAGATATACCACAACGAATCTGCCCAAAAATGATTTAAGCACTTCGTTCATTAGCCTCATAAACGTACTAGGAGCATTAGTGAGACCAAATGGCATGACGGTCCACTCATACAAACCATGTTTTGTCTTGAAAGCCGTTTTCCACTCATCTCCTTCACGCATCCGAATCTGATGATAACCACTTCGCAAATCAATTTTTGAGAACAACTTCGAACCATGGAGCTCATCTAACATATCATCAAGTCTCGGAATTGGAAAACGATACTTGATGGTAATGTTATTCACAGCCCTACTATCAACACACATTCGCCATGTTCCATCTTTCTTAGGCACAAGCAACACCGGAACAGCACATGGACTCAAGCTTTCTCTAACATAGCCTCGATTCACAAGTTCATCAATTTGCTTTTGTAATTCCTTTGTTTCCTCCGGATTGCAACGATAGGCAGCCTTATTAGGCAAAGAAGTTCCTGGAATAAGATCAATTTGATGTTCAATACCACGAATAGGGGGCAAACCTGGTGGTAATTCATCCGGAAATACATCCTTGAACTCAAACAGCAATTCGGCAATGGGACTGCCTTCTTTCCAATTTTGGCCTTCAATTGGACTCTCCTTAGCCACGAGCAAATACACCAACTCTCCATGATCAAGAGCTTGCTCAATTTCTCGTTCACTAGCCAACATGGTGAGATTCGGCTTTTTCTTTTGTTTCACACTCATGGATCGAACCGCTTGAGATGACATAGGCTTTAGCACAATTTTCTTGCCTTTGTCTCTCAATTCATACTCATTGCTTCTCCCTTTATGAATCACGTCCCTATCAAACTGCCAAGGACGACCCAACAAAATATGGCAAGCATCCATAGGAATAACATCACAAAGAACTTCATCCACATACGAACCCATAGTCAAACCAACCCTTACTTGCTTCGACACTTTTACACTATTACCATCATCAAGCCATTGGAGTGCGTATGGCCTAGGATGGGCAGTAGTGATTAAGCCTAATTTTGACACCATTTCACTAGAAGCAGCATTGGTACAACTCCCCCCATCAACAATTACACTACACCACTTATCTTTCACTAGACATTTAGTATGAAACAACTGATCTCGTTGGTCTAGATCAGTAGGTGAAATTTGAGTTTGTAGCGCTCTAAGAACCAGATTTGTGTCATAAATTGGAGCCTCATACCCTTCCTCTTCCTCCTCATCACCACTCTCATCAAACACAAATACGTCCCCCAACCTCTTTTCCTCTTCAAACAACTCCTCACGACATTCAACAGCTTCTCTCAAGGTCACTACTCGTTTATTTGGACACGCATTTTGATAATGCCCAAACCCTTGACACCTAAAACAACGCACCTTGGACAGACTTGTTTCTTTGGTTGCGTTAGATAGTTTAGGGGCAGCCGTAGAATTACTTGAACCTACGGTACTAGGTGATGTGTTTGGTTTCAAGCTAGGTTCGGATTTAGCCCAAGACTTGGCTTTACCATCCATACTAGACCCTCCCCCATATTTTGCCTTCCCTTGATTTTCCAATTTTAAACAAAGTCCACAAAGAGTGTCAAAATCAGAATATGGATAAAGGTCTACGGTATTGGCAATATTATAATTTAGACCCCTTAAAAATCTGGACAGTTTTTGTTCCTCAATTTCCTCAATTTCTCCCATTAAGGAAAACTTTTCAAACTCATCAATATATTCAGCCACACTCATTTTTCCTTGCCTCAATTCGGCAATTTTACGATAAGTTGTTATTCTATGAGTTGTTGGCACATACCTTTTACGTAGCTTACGTTTCAAAGACTCCCAAGAGGTAATTTTCTCCTTCCCTTCACGTATTCTCTTGGATTTCAGTCCCTCGAACCACAATGAAGCCCCTCGTCCTAGCTTCAATATGGCATATTTGCAACGCTTCTCATCATCAATGTCCTTGAAATCGAACATTCTCTCTATTTTGCGCTCCCACTCCAAATAGGCTTCCGGATCTGTTCCACCAACAAATTCAGGAAGTTCGGTGACTTTGAATTCATCCATAGCCCGTAGATCACGCCTAGGAGGCCTACGATACCCCCCCATCTCTAACGTTCTTCAAGGCTTCTTGGAGATGTTGTAGAAAGTCAGGATCATCAAAATCCATATTTCAGTTTGTAAGAATTACGAACAACAGCTCTTTTTTTTTCTTTTTTTTTGGCGGATCACACGAACAGCAGCTCTGATACCACTAATGATACGAGTTTAAAAACTCGTTGTATAAACAAGGATAGTTGATTAACAAGCTAGACCTTTAACTCGTTGATCGTGAATGCAAGACAAGACCTATTGACTCACAATCAGTTCTTTGAATAGGAAACGCGTCCAAAACAAAGAAAAAGGCTGAATTATAAACTATAATTCAAAATGTAACAAACAAGTGTTTTAATCATCCAATTGGTTGTTTATTCCAATCAAGAAGCTGACTATAAATAGCCAAAAACCAACAGCTACAAGAGCTTTAAACGGCTAATTAAGAGCCATTTAAGAGCCTTTAAAACTGGCAGTTACAAGCTCTAAAGCCACCTAATTCAGTCACTAAATTGGAGGTTACAAAGGCTTAAAACTCTCCTTACAAACAGCAATAATCAAAGCTAAGTAATGACTGAATTTAAATTGGGGATTTAAACAAATATCCCTTTATTAAACCGACTTTAACCAAAGCAATTAAAAATAATAAGTGCGTCAATCTGTTTAAACAAGCGGACCAATGTGATTAAACGGACCAGTTTGATTAACGTACCACCTTGATAATAAGGACCATATAACGAGCTCACTCAATCCAAGTCACCATGCATACAAAATGAGCCATTGAACCCAAATCAGTTTTGGTTCCAATTGCTAGCATAAGACTATCACTTTCATCCATAACCGTATCATCCCCTCCCCCTTTAAAAGGAATTGACCTCAATTCAGCAAGGCCATCATCATCAAGATAAGGTGAAAGATCACCTACATTGAAAGTAGCATGGACACCATAGTCTCCCGGAAGCTCAATCTTGTAAGCATTATCATTCACACGTGCAACCACCTTGTAAGGACCTTCAGCCCTAGGCATAAGCTTGTTCTTGCGTTTGCTTGGAAAACGCTCTTTCCTTAAATGAACCCAAACCAAATCACCTTCTTCAAACAACCTCGGTTTGCGATTCTTATTTGATTTCTGTTTATAAGAGGCATTAATAGCTTCAATTCGCTCACGAACTTGTTGGTGCAGTTTCATCATAGACTTTAACTTAGCATCGGCATCCTTGTGAACCAACTCATCTTTTGGTAATGGAATTAAATCCAAGGGCAAGTATGGATTAATCCCATATACTACCTCAAATGGAGAATGACCAGTAGCATAAGTAGGAGACCGATTATAAGCAAATTCAGCGTGAGCAAGCTTGACATCCCAATCCTTTTGCGTTTTACTTACCAACCCTCTCAATAGAGTTCCCAAGGTTCGATTTATCACCTCTGTGTTGCCCATCAGTTTGAGGGTGATGTGAAGTGCTAAACAACAACTTGGTTCCCACCTTTCTCCACAATGTATTCCAAAAGTAACTCAAGAACTTGGAATCTCGATCAGAAACAATAGTCTTTGGAATTCCATGCAAACGAACAATCTCCTTAAAATACAAATCAGCCACATTAGAAGCATCATCCGTTTTGTGACAAGCAACGAAGTGAGCCATTTTTGAAAATCTATCCACCACGACCATAATAGCATCCTTACCTCTTTGAGTACGAGGCAAAGCCACTATAAAATCCATGGATACATCTTCCCAAGGGCGAACTGGAACCGGCAAAGGTGAGTATAAACCGGGTTTGAAAGAACTCTTGGCCATATGACAAGTCACACATTTATTCACAATGTTCGTTACATCACCTAACAATTTAGGCCAAAAGAAATGTTCTCTCAAGATTTCCAAGGTCTTGGCTATGCCAAAGTGACCAGCCAATCCTCCACCATGAGCCTCACGCACTAGTAACTCACGAATTGAATGCTTAGGAATACAAAGGCGATTACCTTTGAAAAGAAACCCATCTTGCAACATGTACTCCCCATAAGCACCAACTGCACATTTCTCGAATGCAACTCCAAAATCACCATCATCATGATAATAATCTTTTAAGGTCTCAAACCCCAACAAACGAACATCAAGTGTAGCAAGCAAAGTGTACCTTCGTGATAATGCATCAGCCACCACATTGCTTTTACCATCTTTGTATTTCGAAGAAAAATGAAAGGATTGCAAGAACTCTACCCATTTAGCATGCCTTGGGCTCAATTTTTGTTGCCCATTAATATACTTCAAAGATTCATGATCAGAATGCAAAACAAAGTGGCTAGAACGCAAATAATGACTCCAATGATCCAAAGCTCTAACAATGGCATAGAACTCTTTGTCATAAGTGCAATAATTCAAACGAGCACCCCCTAACTTTTCCGTAAAATAAGCTATGGGACGCTTACCTTGGATCAAAAAAGCACCAATCCCCACTCCACTAGCATCACACTCGACCTCAAAAGGTTGAGAGAAATCTGGCAGCGCCAAAATAGGAGCAGCACACAAACGCTCTTTAATCACATCAAACGCCTTTTGAGCGTCCTCTCCCCATACAAAAGCACCTTTCTTCAAGCAACTAGTGATAGGACTAGTAATAGTACTGAAATCACGAATGAAACGTCTATAAAATGAAGCAAGACCATGAAATGAACGCACCTCACTTATAGTTTTAGGATTAGGCCACGATTTGATAGCCTCGATCTTGGACTGATCCACGGACACTCCATCTTTCGAAACCACATAGCCCAAGAATACAACATTGTCAACAAGAAATGAACACTTCTCTAGCTTCCCATAGAGTCTTTGAGCTCTAAGTGTTTCAAAAACATCCCTCAAATGAATCAGATGCTCCTCTTCGTTCCTACTATACACCAAGATGTCATCAAGATATACCACAACGAATCTGCCCAAAAATGATTTAAGCACTTCGTTCATTAGCCTCATAAACGTACTAGGAGCATTAGTGAGACCAAATGGCATGACGGTCCACTCATACAAACCATGTTTTGTCTTGAAAGCCGTTTTCCACTCATCTCCTTCACGCATCCGAATCTGATGATAACCACTTCGCAAATCAATTTTTGAGAACAACTTCGAACCATGGAGCTCATCTAACATATCATCAAGTCTCGGAATTGGAAAACGATACTTGATGGTAATGTTATTCACAGCCCTACTATCAACACACATTCGCCATGTTCCATCTTTCTTAGGCACAAGCAACACCGGAACAGCACATGGACTCAAGCTTTCTCTAACATAGCCTCGATTCACAAGTTCATCAATTTGCTTTTGTAATTCCTTTGTTTCCTCCGGATTGCAACGATAGGCAGCCTTATTAGGCAAAGAAGTTCCTGGAATAAGATCAATTTGATGTTCAATACCACGAATAGGGGGCAAACCTGGTGGTAATTCATCCGGAAATACATCCTTGAACTCAAACAGCAATTCGGCAATGGGACTGCCTTCTTTCCAATTTTGGCCTTCAATTGGACTCTCCTTAGCCACGAGCAAATACACCAACTCTCCATGATCAAGAGCTTGCTCAATTTCTCGTTCACTAGCCAACATGGTGAGATTCGGCTTTTTCTTTTGTTTCACACTCATGGATCGAACCGCTTGAGATGACATAGGCTTTAGCACAATTTTCTTGCCTTTGTCTCTCAATTCATACTCATTGCTTCTCCCTTTATGAATCACGTCCCTATCAAACTGCCAAGGACGACCCAACAAAATATGGCAAGCATCCATAGGAATAACATCACAAAGAACTTCATCCACATACGAACCCATAGTCAAACCAACCCTTACTTGCTTCGACACTTTTACACTATTACCATCATCAAGCCAATGGAGTACGTATGGCCTAGGATGGGCAGTAGTGATTAAGCCTAATTTTGACACCATTTCACTAGAAGCAGCATTGGTACAACTCCCCCCATCAACAATTACACTACACCACTTATCTTTCACTAGACATTTAGTATGAAACAACTGATCTCGTTGGTCTAGATCAGTAGGTGAAATTTGAGTTTGTAGCGCTCTAAGAACCAGATTTGTGTCATAAATTGGAGCCTCATACCCTTCCTCTTCCTCCTCATCACCACTCTCGTCAAACACAAATACGTCCCCCAACCTCTTTTCCTCTTCAAACAACTCCTCACGACATTCAACAGCTTCTCTCAAGGTCACTACTCGTTTATTTGGACACGCATTTTGATAATGCCCAAACCCTTGACACCTAAAACAACGCACCTTGGACAGACTTGTTTCTTTGGTTGGGTTAGATAGTTTAGGGGCAGCCGTAGAATTACTTGAACCTACGGTACTAGGTGATGTGTTTGGTTTCAAGCTAGGTTCGGATTTAGCCCAAGACTTGGCTTTACCATCCATACTAGACCCTCCCCCATATTTTGCCTTCCCTTGATTTTCCAATTTTAAACAAAGTCCACAAAGAGTGTCAAAATCAGAATATGGATAAAGGTCTACGGTATTGGCAATATTATAATTTAGACCCCTTAAAAATCTGGACAGTTTTTGTTCCTCAATTTCCTCAATTTCTCCCATTAAGGAAAACTTTTCAAACTCATCAATATATTCAGCCATACTCATTTTCCTTGCCTCAATTCGGCAATTTTACGATAAGTTGTTATTCTATGAGTTGTTGGCACATACCTTTTACGTAGCTTACGTTTCAAAGACTCCCAAGAGGTAATTTTCTCCTTCCCTTCACGTATTCTCTTGGATTTCAGTCCCTCGAACCACAATGAAGCCCCTCGTCCTAGCTTCAATATGGCATATTTGCAACGCTTCTCATCATCAATGTCCTTGAAATCGAACATTCTCTCTATTTTGCGCTCCCACTCCAAATAGGCTTCCGGATCTGTTCCACCAACAAATTCAGGAAGTTCGGTGACTTTGAATTCATCCATAGCCCGTAGATCACGCCTAGGAGGCCTACGATACCCCCCCATCTCTAACGTTCTTCAAGGCTTCTTGGAGATGTTGTAGAAAGTCAGGATCATCAAAATCCATATTTCAGTTTGTAAGAATTACGAACAACAGCTCTTTTTTTTTCTTTTTTTTTTTGGCGGATCACACGAACAGCAGCTCTGATACCACTAATGATACGAGTTTAAAAACTCGTTGTATAAACAAGGATAGTTGATTAACAAGCTAGACCTTTAACTCGTTGATCGTGAATGCAAGACAAGACCTATTGACTCACAATCAGTTCTTTGAATAGGAAACGCGTCCAAAACAAAGAAAAAGGCTGAATTATAAACTATAATTCGAAATGTAACAAACAAGTGTTTTAATCATCCAATTGGTTGTTTATTCCAATCAAGAAGCTGACTATAAATAGCCAAAAACCAACAGCTACAAGAGCTTTAAACGGATAAATAAGAGCCATTTAAGAGCCTTTAAAACTGGCAGTTACAAGCTCTAAAGCCTCCTAATTCAGTCACTAAATTGGAGGTTACAAAGGCTTAAAACTCTCCTTACAAACAGCAATAATCAAAGCTAAGTAATGACTGAATTTAAATTGGGGATTTAAACAAATATCCCTTTATTAAACCGACTTTAACCAAAGCAATTAAAAATAATAAGTGCGTACAATCTGTTTAAACAAGCGGACCAATGTGATTAAACGGACCAGTTTGATTAACGTACCACCTTGATAATAAGGACCATATAACGAGCTCACTCAATCCAAGTCACCATGCATACAAAATGAGCCATTGAACCCAAATCAGTTTTGGTTCCAATTGCTAGCATAAGACTATCACTTTCATCCATAACCGTATCATCCCCTCCCCCTTTAAAAGGAATTGACCTCAATTCAGCAAGGCCATCATCATCAAGATAAGGTGAAAGATCACCTACATTGAAAGTAGCATGGACACCATAGTCTCCCGGAAGCTCAATCTTGTAAGCATTATCATTCACACGTGCAACCACCTTGTAAGGACCTTCAGCCCTAGGCATAAGCTTGTTCTTGCGTTTGCTTGGAAAACGCTCTTTCCTTAAATGAACCCAAACCAAATCACCTTCTTCAAACAACCTCGGTTTGCGATTCTTATTTGATTTCTGTTTATAAGAGGCATTAATAGCTTCAATTCGCTCACGAACTTGTTGGTGCAGTTTCATCATAGACTTTAACTTAGCATCGGCATCCTTGTGAACCAACTCATCTTTTGGTAATGGAATTAAATCCAAGGGCAAGTATGGATTAATCCCATATACTACCTCAAATGGAGAATGACCAGTAGCATAAGTAGGAGACCGATTATAAGCAAATTCAGCGTGAGCAAGCTTGACATCCCAATCCTTTTGCGTTTTACTTACCAACCCTCTCAATAGAGTTCCCAAGGTTCGATTTGTCACCTCTGTTTGCCCATCAGTTTGAGGGTGATGTGAAGTGCTAAACAACAACTTGGTTCCCACCTTTCTCCACAATGTATTCCAAAAGTAACTCAAGAACTTGGAATCTCGATCAGAAAAATAGTCTTTGGAATTCCATGCAAACGAACAATCTCCTTAAAATACAAATCAGCCACATTAGAAGCATCATCCGTTTTGTGACAAGCAACGAAGTGAGCCATTTTTGAAAATCTATCCACCACGACCATAATAGCATCCTTACCTCTTTGAGTACGAGGCAAAGCCACTATAAAATCCATGGATACATCTTCCCAAGGGCGAACTGGAACCGGCAAAGGTGAGTATAAACCGGGTTTGAAAGAACTCTTGGCCATATGACAAGTCACACATTTATTCACAATGTTCGTTACATCACCTAACAATTTAGGCCAAAAGAAATGTTCTCTCAAGATTTCCAAGGTCTTGGCTATGCCAAAGTGACCAGCCAATCCTCCACCATGAGCCTCACGCACTAGTAACTCACGAATTGAATGCTTAGGAATACAAAGGCGATTACCTTTGAAAAGAAACCCATCTTGCAACATGTACTCCCCATAAGCACCAACTGCACATTTCTCGAATGCAACTCCAAAATCACCATCATCATGATAATAATCTTTTAAGGTCTCAAACCCCAACAAACGAACATCAAGTGTAGCAAGCAAAGTGTACCTTCGTGATAAGGCATCAGCCACCACATTGCTTTTACCATCTTTGTATTTCGAAGAAAAATGAAAGGATTGCAAGAACTCTACCCATTTAGCATGCCTTGGGCTCAATTTTTGTTGCCCATTAATATACTTCAAAGATTCATGATCAGAATGCAAAACAAAGTGGCTAGAACGCAAATAATGACTCCAATGATCCAAAGCTCTAACAATGGCACAGAACTCTTTATCATAAGTGCAATAATTCAAACGAGCACCCCCTAACTTTTCCGAAAAATAAGCTATGGGACGCTTACCTTGGATCAAAAAAGCACCAATCCCCACTCCACTAGCATCACACTCGACCTCAAAAGGTTGAGAGAAATCTGGCAGCGCCAAAATAGGAGCAGCACACAAACGCTCTTTAATCACATCAAACGCCTTTTGAGCGTCCTCTCCCCATACAAAAGCACCTTTCTTCAAGCAACTAGTGATAGGACTAGTAATAGTACTGAAATCACGAATGAAACGTCTATAAAATGAAGCAAGACCATGAAATGAACGCACCTCACTTATAGTTTTAGGATTAGGCCACGATTTGATAGCCTCGATCTTGGACTGATCCACGGACACTCCATCTTTCGAAACCACATAGCCCAAGAATACAACATTGTCAACAAGAAATGAACACTTCTCTAGCTTCCCATAGAGTCTTTGAGCTCTATGTGTTTCAAAAACATCCCTCAAATGAATCAGATGCTCCTCTTCGTTCCTACTATACACCAAGATGTCATCAAGATATACCACAACGAATCTGCCCAAAAATGATTTAAGCACTTCGTTCATTAGCCTCATAAACGTACTAGGAGCATTAGTGAGACCAAATGGCATGACGGTCCACTCATACAAACCATGTTTTGTCTTGAAAGCCGTTTTCCACTCATCTCCTTCACGCATCCGAATCTGATGATAACCACTTCGCAAATCAATTTTTGAGAACAACTTCGAACCATGGAGCTCATCTAACATATCATCAAGTCTCGGAATTGGAAAACGATACTTGATGGTAATGTTATTCACAGCCCTACTATCAACACACATTCGCCATGTTCCATCTTTCTTAGGCACAAGCAACACCGGAACAGCACATGGACTCAAGCTTTCTCTAACATAGCCTCGATTCACAAGTTCATCAATTTGCTTTTGTAATTCCTTTGTTTCCTCCGGATTGCAACGATAGGCAGCCTTATTAGGCAAAGAAGTTCCTGGAATAAGATCAATTTGATGTTCAATACCACGAATAGGGGGCAAACCTGGTGGTAATTCATCCGGAAATACATCCTTGAACTCAAACAGCAATTCGGCAATGGGACTGCCTTCTTTCCAATTTTGGCCTTCAATTGGACTCTCCTTAGCCACGAGCAAATACACCAACTCTCCATGATCAAGAGCTTGCTCAATTTCTCGTTCAATAGCCAACATGGTGAGATTCGGCTTTTTCTTTTGTTTCACACTCATGGATCGAACCGCTTGAGATGACATAGGCTTTAGCACAATTTTCTTGCCTTTGTCTCTCAATTCATACTCATTGCTTCTCCCTTTATGAATCACGTCCCTATCAAACTGCCAAGGACGACCCAACAAAATATGGCAAGCATCCATAGGAATAACATCACAAAGAACTTCATCCACATACGAACCCATAGTCAAACCAACCCTTACTTGCTTCGACACTTTTACACTATTACCATCATCAAGCCAATGGAGTGCGTATGGCCTAGGATGGGCAGTAGTGATTAAGCCTAATTTTGACACCATTTCACTAGAAGCAGCATTGGTACAACTCCCCCCATCAACAATTACACTACACCACTTATCTTTCACTAGACATTTAGTATGAAACAACTGATCTCGTTGGTCTAGACCAGTAGGTGAAATTTGAGTTTGTAGCGCTCTAAGAACCAGATTTGTGTCATAAATTGGAGCCTCATACCCTTCCTCTTCCTCCTCATCACCACTCTCATCAAACACAAATACGTCCCCCAACCTCTTTTCCTCTTCAAACAACTCCTCACGACATTCAACAGCTTCTCTCAAGGTCACTACTCGTTTATTTGGACACGCATTTTGATAATGCCCAAACCCTTGACACCTAAAACAACGCACCTTGGACAGACTTGTTTCTTTGGTTGGGTTAGATAGTTTAGGGGCAGCCGTAGAATTACTTGAACCTACGGTACTAGGTGATGTGTTTGGTTTCAAGCTAGGTTCGGATTTAGCCCAAGACTTGGCTTTACCATCCATACTAGACCCTCCCCCATATTTTGCCTTCCCTTGATTTTCCAATTTTAAACAAAGTCAACAAAGAGTGTCAAAATCTGAATATGGATAAAGGTCTACGGTATTGGCAATATTATAATTTAGACCCCTTAAAAATCTGGACAGTTTTTGTTCCTCAATTTCCTCAATTTCTCCCATTAAGGACAACTTTTCAAACTCATCAATATATTCAGCCACACTCATTTTTCCTTGCCTCAATTCGGCAATTTTACGATAAGTTGTTATTCTATGAGTTGTTGGCACATACCTTTTACGTAGCTTACGTTTCAAAGACTCCCAAGAGGTAATTTTCTCCTTCCCTTCACGTATTCTCTTGGATTTCAGTCCCTCGAACCACAATGAAGCCCCTCGCCCTAGCTTCAATATGGCATATTTGCAACGCTTCTCATCATCAATGTCCTTGAAATCGAACATTCTCTCTATTTTGCGCTCCCACTCCAAATAGGCTTCCGGATCTGTTCCACCAACAAATTCAGGAAGTTCGGTGACTTTGAATTCATCCATAGCCCGTAGATCACGCCTAGGAGGCCTACGATACCCCCCATCTCTAACATTCTTCAAGGCTTCTTGGAGATGTTGTAGAAAGTCAGGATCATCAAAATCCATATTTCAGTTTGTAAGAATTACGAACAGCAGCTCTTTTTTTTTTTTTTTTTTTTTTTTTTTGGGCGGATCACACGAACAGCAGCTCTGATACCACTAATGATACGAGTTTAAAAACTCGTTGTATAAACAAGGATAGTTGATTAACAAGCTAGACCTTTAACTCGTTGATCGTGAATGCAAGACAAGACCTATTGACTCACAATCAGTTCTTTGAATAGGAAACGCGTCCAAAACAAAGAAAAAGGCTGAATTATAAACTATAATTCGAAATGTAACAAACAAGTGTTTTAATCATCCAGTTGGTTGTTTATTCCAATCAAGAAGCTGACTATAAATAGCCAAAAACCAACAGCTACAAGAGCTTTAAACGGCTAATTAAGAGCCATTTAAGAGCCTTTAAAACTGGCAGTTACAAGCTCTAAAGCCTCCTAATTCAGTCACTAAATTGGAGGTTACAAAGGCTTAAAACTCTCCTTACAAACAGCAATAATCAAAGCTAAGTAATGACTGAATTTAAATTGGGGATTTAAACAAATATCCCTTTATTAAACCGACTTTAACCAAAGCAATTAAAAATAATAAGTGCGTACAATCTGTTTAAACAAGCGGACCAATGTGATTAAACAGACCAGTTTGATTAACGTACCACCTTGATAATAAGGACCATATAACGAGCTCACTCAATCCAAGTCACCATGCACACAAAATGAGCCATTGAACCCAAATCAGTTTTGGTTCCAATTGCTAGCATAAGACTATCACTTTCATCCATAACCGTATCACTCAATCCTGAATTTTGTATTTCTAGGTTCCATATCTTTTTTTGAGCTTTCAATCTGTTTTTTGAATATTAAATGATATGACTGGTGTTGTTGAATTAAAACCGATACAATTTGGATGTGTGTTTCAAATTCTCGATTCCTTGCTCTAGAATATGTTTATGTATTTTGAATAAAAAATGGTGTGAGTGATCCAAGAACAGATATTGCTCTCTCAATCAAACTCCTATACATTTGTCATTACGTGATGTTTTTGCCATGATTTCTATGCTCCTGCTCAATTTTTTGGTGCATCAGTTTGGGTTTGTTAACTTTTGTGTGTGTATTCCCTTATTTTAGTCGAATTCCGATGAACTGGATCTCTTTTTTAAAAATTTGTTTTTTTTTTGTCTGATTCTTCTTTACATGAATCCTTTCTTAAAAAAAATTGTTTTCATGTTTGGTTTGAATTTTGCATCTGGGTGTCGAATTCCGTTGAATTAGCTGATAACTCCATTGAATTAAGTGATAACTTAGTCTTAATTCCGTTGAATTAACTGATAACTCATGCTTAACTCACTTCCCCCCGTTCGTTCAATTACTTTTGGTGCATTTAGTTTATGAACAATCGTGTTTTTCTTTCTTTATTCAATTGTATTGGTTACAATTTATTTGATAATTTGTTGCAGAATTTTTTTCATGATGAAGATATACGGCTTGATACGATCAAAGCTAGAATAATTTCCTGTAATTTAAGCTTAATTTCGTTTGATTTTGCTTATAATTGATGAAATCATGAAATGTATGTATTTTGAAAGGGTTTTTGCATTATTACAGGTAGAAATGTCATCAAATGCTGAATTGGCAGAGCTTTTTTCAAGGTATGAATTATTCAAAATTACTACTGTAATGTGTATAGACCGTCAAGAACTTAATTAGAGAGTTTGGTGCCCAGATGTAATGAGTCTTTAATGTGCTTCTTGATCATACATGATGAGTCTTTAATCTTTTACCGAACGATTGGCACCATTGACTTATTCTTTCGTGGCATCGTTTACATTACGTCTATTTGAATGTTTTCTTCCGAGTGTATTAGCTTTTAAATTGTTGATGGCAATTTGTACTCAGTATCAGTACATGTCTCTCATGCTTAGCTGATTATAGTTTGTGACTTGAAGATTTGATGACATGGACATTAAGTCCCTTATTCTATAGGTTGAGCACAAAATAAGCCTATTCCTGTAGCCAATTATTTTGTCCAGAGCAGCATATTACGTTGGCATTTTGAGTGCTTGGTTGATAGACGTACACTAATCAATTTTGCATTTAGTCAAACTTGATTATTTGTTGCTCAACTAAGTCATAGCTATCATTCTCCTAAGGTTACCAGGGTCTTTCCTTAGCCCTCTCTAATACATGTGTTGTCTGCAGTGAGAACGGGATTGGAGGGTCCTGGACTGACTGCTGCTCAAAAGATGTGGTACTGCATTGCTACAGTAGGGGGTCAAGTATATCTGGACGCGGTTCTGCTCTTCGTAGATGGGGAGTCTGAGCAAGTGTTCGTTCTTTTCTGCCACATATCAATTTGTTAGTTGTGGCTCATTGAACTTCTATTTGAGATGCTTTACGGATAAATGATTGTTTTTCTTTCTTTTAAATCATTCTTTCTTTCCAGCGGACATTGGGACAATGGGCATGTCTTTTGTTGCAGCATGTAGAAGGATTCTATAAGGCTGCATCATTTAGCAACCTATTTTGGTTTCTCTTAACTGGAAAGTAAGTTTTGAGCTTCTATGTCTACCGTGTATCTAGGTAGCTCTCAGATATGTGCTGATTAAATTGAAACAAACAATTGTCTATATGAGTTCATATAAAAATCTCTATTTCTGCAGCAAGGACTGAATGTGTGTTTCCGAATTGTGGTAGGAGTAGCAATATTAGAAATCTGGGTCAAGGCTATAATTTACTTGGTCGAACTTTGCACATTATCTCAGTGACATATTCTTTTAAAACATACTAAGAAATTATCTCACATATTCTTTTAAAACTTGCTATATTTTTTTACTTGGAGACTTCTACTGCAAGAAAAAAAAATTGAGATGCTACAAATCTCTCTGAATTGTTGGTGGAAGTTAAATAGGTTCCAAATTAGTAAAACTCGAATCGGTTCAGTCCATTCAGAACCTCCTAAAGATGACATCTTTAGCTGGTTTTTTGTGTAATTAATGCTTAATAATGTTGCTTTTGGATAATTAATACTTTTGAAATTATGGGTTTTGTGTGTTTGAGCAAAAAAGTTGTTTTTCTTTGATTTTAGAAAATTTTCAAATCAATTTTCTGGGGTTTTGTATATATTTAGACCCATAAATTGACATGGAAAAGTTAATGAAATGTATTTTTCTGTTTAACAGTAAAGGAAAATGTGAATCAGATTCTACATTCATCTTCACCACCCCAAAAGGTTAGATCTCTTAAATTAGAATGAGATAAATTATTTTGGGGAGGATTAAGAAGTTTATTTTAATTTGAAATGTTCATTTGCTCTAAATGTGAATTATGTTTTTCTCTCACAGAAATTTCGACTAGGAGAATATTTGATGAATTAATGCTGAATCGAGGCCACCGATCTCGCCAGCCTGATGATATTATCGACTTTGGGCAACGATTTCGGCACTGTTCTGGCAGTTTTGGGCGTGGGATTGTGTGGTGCTGTAATTGTGCATGAGGGTTTGTGATGTGATTATGTTTTGTTGCTCTAATGTACGAAGTTGATATAATTTTTAATTTTACTCTTCAAACATTTTCATGTACTCGATCTAATAGATTGTTTAATTTATGTGATTCAGTACATGAATTGATGTAGTTTCTGATATTGAAATGTGGTTTAGGATTTTAGATTTATCACTAATGTCACTAAATTGAATTCCAAAATTAAAAACAAAATGAATAATAGCGTCAATATTTTGATATAGGCGTGTGTGTGCAATTTTAAGTTTTTATTTAATCCCGCACGCATCGCGTGGATATAAGACTAGTAACAGCATAAAAGAAGAATGAAACAACGTCTTGTATCATTCAAGGAGTACAAGTTTTCCTGCAAGACTCCCCCCATTGTTCATACTCGAGGTATATACGTTCCAAGAGTTTTGAAGCTCATTCAGGTTGCAATTTACGTTTAGTATGTTATGTTCAAGGCGACTCAAGACTCTACACAAGACATAACATGCAAACAATTAAACAATTAAACAATCCAACAATGACGCTTCATTTTAATCCTTTAGGACTTGTGATCAAACATAGGACTCAAGTGAAATTACTCCCATTGTTCCTTCTCAAAAACACTATTTGAGATAACCCGACATTGCCTATTAACAAGCGAGGTGTGCCCTTAGCACGAATAGTCCTTAGTTCAATTCACATAGACTCTCTAAACATATTCTACAGTTGCGGTAGAATAAACAATGCACTGCGGATATATTCAATAGACTCACTGTATGCTAGACATCCCGTACTATAGCATCATCATAATAGCTTGCATGCGCAACACTCATACATGCGTACCAACTTGAACAACATCCTTGAAATAATTCAACGATTATAAAAGTCCATAAGATGATAGTTCAACAAAATCTATGAAGCATCAATCAATTCATAACATGATCGTTCACATAGATTCAACAACAATTCTCACATGCTTGTATACAGATCAAACATGAATTCCCAAAACATAAGTTCACATGATTCGCATTCAATACACTTCATAAAGTCCTGAAGGGATGGGTGGTCATTCTAGTCTTGTACGTACCTGGAATACCTAAGTACGGGGGCCACTGTGCGAATCACTACTCACTAGAAATCAACTCCTATAAACACAAAGGAGAAACTTAATTATTATCCATGTTTACTAAATTTCCAGCAACTATTTAAGAAACTAAAACCCCTTGTTTAATTAGAAATTAATCGTTATTCGTTAAATTAATAGTCTCAAATAGTCAACTCATGTCCTAGTATAAAAACTTTGACTTTTTGGCCTTTAAATCATTAAAACTAGCACTTTGAAACTTCATAACAAATCTGAAAATTTAAGTTGATCCCCATAATTTAAATTGTCATTAAATTATGTGAATCAATCACCTAATCAATTGGAATTAAAATCCTAATAATAGGTCATCATAAAAACCATGTTTTGACATTAAAAATTGACACTTTATTATTTCATTAAATCTGAAAATAATAATTTCAATCATTAAAATCAATCTCATCAATTTAAATACGACAATAATAAAATACAGTGTTCATAACCGTTCCCATCAATTTAAATAATCCAAAATAATTAAATAATCAAATATTTTTAAAAACGGAATTCGGAAAAGTTAAAAAGTATACGGAGTTTGATTATCAACAACAACACACACACAACACGGGTGTGTTGCGTGTGGGGCAGCGGCACGAGCAACAGCAGCACGAAGCAGCAGCAGCACGAGCACTAGGCAGGGGCGCGAGGCTCGTCGCAACAATCGTGTGCGGGTGCGCTGTGAGCAGGGGCGAGCGACGCGAGGGAGTGAGGGAGTTTGCGTGCGTGAGGCACGGGGCAAGGCAGCACTCGTCAAGGGCAGGAGGGAGCCAAGCTCGTGGCTTTCTTGCGCCGAAGACAAGGGCGGACGAAGGAGAAGAGAGTGCCGCAAGGAGGAGAGAGAGAAATTACTGCAGCAGGATTTTAGAACGCTCATAACTTCTAATCTATAACTCGGAATCGATTGAATATTGAGGCAAAGTTCAAGAACTTTTCGAGATCTACAACTTTGAAGAAGAATTCTTTTTCCGAAAACGAACTTAAGTAGGAGAAAAACGGCCAAATATAAGTTCGACCAAAAAAAGAGAAATTTAGGGTTAGGGTTTTACTTTTAGGTTTAATGAATAATAGTGAAGGATTTTGAGGGTGAGCACCTATATTTATAGGTTTGGGAAACTCAAAGATGGGCTAGGCTTTAGGATTCCCTTACGGGCTTCATAAAACATAAGATGGGCTTGCTTAATTTGTTTGGACTTGAACTTGGAATTGAATTGGGCTGGATTCATTTAAAATCATTTTACTTTTGAAACCCAATTTTCCCAACTTGAAATAATAAATTCGTCTTGTAATTAATTAAAATAATAAATATTCTAATTAATTAAAAATACATTTAAATAATATTTAAATGCGGTTTAAATTCTAAAAATCGTAAAAATACTTTATAAATATAATAAAATATATTTGTAAATACAGAAAAATACGAGGTATTACAGTCTACCCTCCTTAAAAGAAGTTTTGTCCCGAAACTTGGGCTCGGAAATCAAAACATGAAATCAAAACTTGAGACTTTATGAGACTTTATTGCGTTTTCTTTGCAAAAAATTTAAGTTGCTGTACTCTTGAAGTAATTCAACATGACAATATGAAGTGCAATTTCATTAGAAAGCACTAAATTAAGGACAAAATAAGGTAAAAGCGCGAAATTCTACCGCACTCTACCCCCCTTAAAAGAAACGAGTTACGACCCCGTAACTCAACTACCCTCGGAAAATAGCTAGGGATAATTCTTTCTCATATCGTCCTCATCTTCCCGGGACCACAAAACTTCATTAGACCACAAAACTTTCATAATCTTTAACACCCTTAGTTCGTGTACTACGCACTTTACAATCCATGACTTTGACTGGTCTTTCCTCGAAAGATAAGATTTGGTCTAATTCTATGGTTTCCGGTTGCAACACATGCGACTTATCCGGAACATACTTTCTCAATAGAGATATATGAAACACATCATGCACTATATGCAGGTCCATGGGTAAGGCTAGTCTATAAGCTACCTTTCCAATCCATTATAGGATTTCATATGGGCCTATGTACTTTGGCTTAGCTTTTATTTCTTGCCAAATCTCATCACATCTTTCATTGGTGAAACTTTGAGTAACAATTGTCACCCACTAGAAATTTTTGTCAAGTATGCATAGCTCTTTTGGAGATCTTGCGCTACTTGAATCTTTGATTGAATAGTTCTAATTTGGTTCATTGTGTCCTCTATCATTTGAGGTCCTAACACAACTATCTTACGGACGTCGCTCCAACATAGTGGATTTCTACATTTCCTTCCATACAAGGCTCAAATGGTGTCATTCCTAAACTGGCATGATAGCTACTGTTATAGGAAAATCAATCAAATATAAGCTATCTCCCCAACTTCCTTGGAAATCAATTTCACTTGCACGATGCATATCCTCAAGTGTCTAAATTGTTCTCTCAGTTTGTCCATATGTGGATTGATGAAACACTATACACATTTTCAAAACAACAGGTTACCATCCACCCAAACACCACTCAGAATAGAACAAAAGGCACCAGAAACCAGCCGCAGCGGAGAGGCTAGAAATAATGGCCAGAAAGGGCCGACAGTATGGGTCATATCCGGCGGACCATGCCATGGAGGAACAATCAGTGGAGCAGGTAGAAGCCTGGGCGAGCACCGCCACCTGATAAACTATCATAGCGCCAAAAAATGTCCGTCACCCCCATTCATGCCAAACATCTCGTTCACCCCTGCCCACTGCCGCGGTATCATATACCCCAACGACGACCCACTATTTTTGGGCCTCGAAATAGCAAACTTTCCAGTAAAAAGAATACTGGTGGATGGAGGGAGTTCAGCGAACATTATCTTCTGGGAAGCCTTCATTCAGCTGAAAATAGACGAAAAGGAGCTCACACGAGTCAACTATCCGGTGATAGGATTCTCCGGAGCCACTGTCTTTCCGGAAGGTAGCATCAGGCTACTGGTACAGATTGGAGAAGATAGGACCTCAAGGGACCTAATGGTAGACTTCTTGGTAATCAAAGTGTCAGCTGCATACAACGTCATCGTGGGCCGGCCATTCATCCACGACGCACAGGCAGTGGTATCGACATACCATCTAACCATGATATACATGTCAAATTTCGAGAAACAGAGAGAATCTGAGGCAGTCAAGAGTCAGAAAGATCATGCTACTTGACGGCATTAAAAACACCAGGCCGATTGACCCCATCCATGAATATAACAAGGGAGGCAGCAACAAAAAGACCGGCAAAAGGCCAAGCCCCAAAATCAGAGGGGGAGCAATCTCTGTTGCCCAAGAAGGAGAAAAGGCAGAAACAGGAGTCACCCACAATCGAAAGCATCGAGAAGGGGGCTACCTTACCCAGGCTAGAGGCCGGAGGAGACGTGGAGGAAATTGAGCTGGTGGAAGGAGAAGAGGGCAGAACAGTGAAGATAGGAACCGACATTGACCTAGAGTTGCGGGTAAACATGATCGGTCTACTGAGAGAACACGCGGATGTGTTTGCATTTTATGCAGAAGAAATGCCAGTTATAAGCCCGGATGTAATCGAGCACCGACTGAACGTCGACAGATCAATAAGGCCGGTAAAACAAAAGAAAAGAAACTTCTCAACTAAAAAAAATCAAGCAATACAGGAAGAGGTAGAAAAGTTGTTGGCAGCAGGATTTATTGAACAACTACCCAGAATGGTTGGCCAACATCGTAATGGTTAAAAAATCAAACGGCTCGTGGAGAATGTGTGTAGATTTCACAAATCTGAATAGAGCATGCCCGAAGGATTGCTACCCACTGCCAAGAATCGACAGGCTAGTCGACTCAACATCCGGCCACGCACTGCTCAGCTTCCTCGACGCATTTTCCGGATACCACCAAGTCAGCCTTGCAAAGGCCGACAGGAAAAAAGCAGCATTCATCACCGAGGGGGGAGTATTCAGTTACAAAGCCATGCCGTTTGGGCTAAAGAACACCGGGGCAACATACCAAAAGCTGGTCGACAGAGTGTTTGCAAAACAAAAAGGCCACAACATGGAAGTATACGTAGATGACTCCATAGTAAAAAGCAAATTGGAAAGCGACCATGTGGACGACCTCGGGGAAACGTTCGAAACTCTACGCCGGTACCAAATGAAGCTGAACCCCAAGAAATGTGTGTTCGGGGTGAAATCGGGGAAGTTCTTAGGTTTCCTTGTCAGCGAGAGAGGTATCGAAGCAAACCCAGATAAGGTAGAAGCAATACTCAGTCTACCTCAGCCAAAAAGCATCAAGGATGTACAAAGGCTGGCAGGAAAAATGGCAGCCCTGACAAGATTCGTTAGCAAGTCAGCCGACAGGTCAATCCCATTCTTCAACACTCTTAAGCAGAACGGAAAATTTCAATGGGGAGAAACCGAAGAAAGGGCCTTTGAGAAGATTAAAGACCACCTTCGAGCTTTGCCAACAATAGCCAGGCCGGAAGAGGGCGACAAGCTGCAGTTGTATGTGTCCGCTTCAGCCCAAACCATTGCTGCCGTACTACTCAGCGAAAAAGACAAAGTCCAGCAGCCGATATACTTTGTCAGCCACATTTTGAATCCGGCAGAAGCAAGATACTCACTGATAGAGAAAATAGCCTATACAGACCTGATAGCCGCCAGAAAACTCAGACCATACTTTGATGCACACACTGTTGTGGGCAAAATTACCGCGCCTTCGTGTACCAATGAGGACGTGACACATGGCACGTATTGCGCCCCCTAAGCAGAAATCATACGAAGTCTACTCCGAGGCATGAGTATTAATCTAGGTATCTACAATGTATGTATTTAAGTGTGTATAAATGTATGTATAAAACCTATACCTGGAAAGGGGCTTAATTAGTATGTATCCCAAGTGAATGACTAAGCACAATAGGCCCAAACAGCCCACTATTGCCAAAAGGGACCAGAGAATTGTAAGGAGAAAGGACACGTGTCCTCCTCCCATTCCCCAGCCAATCATGTAAGGGGAATATTAGGTCATTCCCCCAAAAACCTAGTACTATAAATATTCCCACTTCCCTAGAAAAAGGGGTCACAATCAATACATTCTAGAGCAATTGCTGCTCTGCCTTCTCTCTACTTTCTCTCTCTATAAAAATACAATCTTGTTTAATCTTTAAAAGTTACCAAGAAACCTCCAAGGTATCTCACCGGAAAAACCCCACAACATTTGGCGCCGTCTGTGGGGAGGTACGGTAACATGGAAGATCAACGACAGGACAACGATACTGGGCGGCCTACGCGAGTAGAGCGGCCACCCCTCGAAAGAGAAATGCCGACTGAGCATCATACGCCGGCCACAAGAATCACCGAAGATGCCGCGCGTATATTTGCGGCCGGGCACACCCCTCGTCACACTGCCGAGGTAGAGGTGATCAGCGAGGAGGACGACCAGGCCAATCGCACCCCTCCTGGAGGACACCTGGACCCTCGGGTGGATACGGTAATAGAAGAGAACCCTGATATGCCTGTCTCTGTGGGTGCTCTTCGGGCTATTTTGGCCGAGTTCCAAGCTGATGTGGGAAAGACAGTTAATGCTGAGGTACAGAAGAGTATGCTGATCTACACCACTGCTGTGGCTGCAAATCATGAGAGGCCGGCAAGCAATAGGCCAACACTTTCTTTGCGCCCCCCAAATGTCTGGACTAGGCTGACAGGCGAGGACCTGAGGAGACAGCCGCCAGCAAGTCAGCCCAATCAGGCAATGTCTTACCTACCACGCCGAATGCCACGGCGGTTGATCGGAGAAACGTCCCGAGGACGCGAGCAGCCACGCAAGAGCAACTGCCTGACTCTGAGTCTGAACCCCCGTCATGCCGGATAGACCTCTCACTCATCCAACTTATACGCATCTGAGCCAGGCGCGTCCAGGGGTCACCCGTCCAACCCGTCAAACTCGCGGACGCGAGTCTTCCCAACGGCTACCCTACTCAAGGCGTCAAGATCCTGTGTATCACATTCAGGAGGGGGTGTCCAACATGGCCCTAGGGCACACCACCCCTTTTGCAGACTCCATCATGAGAGCCCCGAGGGAACCCAAAGTCAAGCCGCCCAACATTGATGCTTACGATGGTACCACAGATCCGGACATGCACCTCTTGGTTTACCGGCATCACATGTATGTCCAAGGAACAACTGACTCAACCTGGTGTAAGTATTTTCCGGGCACACTCAAAGGAGTAGCCTCTAAGTGGTTCGAGAGACTTCCAGCCGGAACTATTCGCTCTTTTTCGGAGCTTGAACTATTGTTCTCTACTCGGTTCATGGCTCACAAGGAAGAGAAGAAGACGAGCATGCATCTGAGTAGGATTCAGCAAGGGAATGACGAGTCCCTGAGGAGTTATGTGAAAAGATTCAATCTAGAGGCAGGGCAAATTCCGGATTTGCCAGATGGTGTTGCATTCGATAACTTCATTCGAGGGCTTAAAAAGGGCTCTTTCAAGTTTGATCTGGTAAAGAAAAGCGTCCGAACAATGGCAGAAGTGCTGGATGAGGCCGAGGCCTTCATTCATGCAACAGAGATTTGCAGCGTCCCGAAAGATCCCAGAGGAAGTGATACCGCCGAGCTAGCGGCAAAAAAGGAGAAATTCGAAAAGAAGAACCGGCCTAACGGGACGTGGGCTATTGCAAAAGAGTCAGACAGGGCCCCCGGAGCGGCAGGTCAGAAACGGCCCAGAACTTATGATCGGGAGCGATTTGAGTATAACACAGACATGTACACAATTCTGATGGACGTCGGGTCCAAATATGACATTGATCGTCCATTTCCCATGAAGTCGCCACCAGAAAGTAGGGACCCCAAACTGTACTGTCACTTTCACAGTGACATTGGGCATGACACCAATGAATGTAAGAGCTTGAAAAGGGCATTGGACGGCCTAGCCACCAAGGGATTCTTAAAGAGTTATATCAGCAGGAACACGGGAGGTTCTGGCAAACCCTTCTACAAGAAAAACAAATCCCCTCCCTCGGAGGAAGATGGGAATCGTACCGACCCAGAGTGCGTAGCAGTCATCTCCGGAGGATTGGCCGCCGGCGGGCCGACCATGAGGGGCCAGAAGGATTATGCCAAGCGATTGGGGCAAGTGATGCTGTCCGGCAAGGCCACAGTTGACCCGTTTCCAAAAGTTGAAATCGGCGAGGCCGACCGTGGGAAAATCTCCACCCCGCATGACGATCCTTTGGTAATTGAGTTAAAAGTTGCTAACCTGAGGGTTAGGCGTATTTTGGTTGATACAGGAAGTTCGTCGGACATAATTAGTCTAGAGTGCTTGAATCGGCTGCAACATGATTCCTCAAAGATTGAGAAAATCCACTATCCCATTATAGGCTTCGGAGGTAGTGTCATCCACCCAGTCGGCATAATTACCCTTCCTCTGAGGATGGGAAATAAAAAGGAATCTCGGCAAATGGATGTCCGTTTTCTCATAGTGAAAGATCTGACGGCATATAACATCATCTTGGGGCGTCCTACGTTGAATAGGGCAAAGGCTGTCATTGTGACTCATCTGATGCTTCTTAAGTTCATTTGTGACGATGGGAGTGTCAGCACTATACATGGTGACCAGCAACAAGCTAGAGATTGCTACCTAACCACCTTAAGTCCAGAAGCATGGGGGACGGGTGAAGAGAAAGGGACATCGAGCAACAAACGAAAATGTGGCGACACGCAACCCAAGGTCGTCAAAGAAACATTAACTATCTCAGCAGGGCACATGGAAGGGAGACGCCCAGAGCCTGTTGGGGCCCATTTCAATGTGGTTTTAAACACAGATAAACCTGACAGAGTAGTGCCCATCGGGATTTCTCCTGACGACCCGCTGGCGGCAGAGTTGGTCCACCTTTTGAGAGAATTTGAAGATATCTTTGCTTTCACGGTGGACGAAATGCCGGGTATTGACCCTGCTGTGGCCGTCCATAAGCTGAATGTGGACCCAAACTTTAAACCGGTTCGTCAGAAGAAAAGGAACCATGGGGAAGATAGAAATCAGGCGGCAGCCGCGGAAATACAAAAGCTGATGGAGGCTGGGTTCGTCAGGCCTAGTCAGTACCCCGACTGGGTTGCTAACGTGGTCCTCGTCAAAAAACCTAATGGTACCTGGAGAATGTGTGTTGATTACACCAACCTCAATAAGGCATGTCCAAAGGACAGTTTCCCATTGCCCAAGATTGACCGGCTCGTCGACTCTACAGCAGGGCATGCTATGGTGAGCTTTATGGATGCCTACTCAGGGTTTCATCAGATTCCGTTGTGGCCTGACGACCAGGAAAAAACGTCATTTGTTACTGAACAAGGCCTTTACTGCTACAAGGTGATGCCGTTTGGGTTAAAGAATGCACCGGCCACCTTTCAGCGTCTTATTAACACTGTGTTCATTAAGCAGCTCGGCAGAAATATTGAAGCTTACATTGATGATATGATCGTAAAAAGTAAGCTGAGGGCGGCGCACATAACTGATCTCAGGGAGACATTTGAGACTATTCGAGCTTACAACATGAGGTTGAATCCTAAGAAGTGTGTGTTCGGGGTGACGGCAGGCAAATTCTAGGTTTCTTGATTGATGAAAGAGGAATTGAAGCCAACCCAGACAAAATCCAGGCAGTAATTGATATGAGCTCACCAAAGACAGTGAAGGAGGTCCAGCGGCTCACAGGTTGCTTGGCCGCCCTGGGCAGATTCCTTTCCAGGGCTGGAGACAAGTGCCACTACTTTTTCAGGTCTGTCAGAAAGAAGGCCAAGTTTGAATGGTCGGACGAGGCCGAGGCGGCATTGGTCAGATTAAAGGAGCACTTACATACCTTGCCTCGTCTTGTTAGCCCCTTGCTAGGAGAGACTTTGTACATATATCTCGCTGTGTCCGAGCACTCGTTGAGTGCCGTTCTACTGACAGAAAGGGAGGGAATACAGATGCCGGTATACTTTGTCAGTCATGTTCTTCAAAATGCTGAAGTTAGATACCCTACAGTGGAAAAGTTTGGCTTAGCTCTATTCATGGCCAGCAAAAAGCTCCGTCCTTATTTCTTAGCTCACAAAATAGTGGTCTACACAGATCAACCGCTCAAATTGCCTTTCACAAAGCTGGAGGCGTCAGGACGAATGCTAAATTGGGCAATAGAGCTGAACGCCTTTGATATCACCTATGAGCCGAGGAAAGCTGTCAAGGGGCAGGCATGTGCCGACTTTATTGTTGAAATGACGAGGCCAGACTTTGCCAAGAATACAAACACGGTGTGGATAGTGTATGTAGACGGCTCATCCACACAGAATGGATGTGGAGCAGGGATAATCTGTCACTGCCCAGAAGGAGATACTTTTGAGTATGCTATGCGATTTAACTTCCAGGCGTCGAATAATGAAGCCGAATATGAAGCTCTGCTTTGTGGCATTAAAATGTGTAAGGCGGCAGGCGCCGAGGATATTGTAGCACTATCTGACTCCCAACTGATTGTGAGCCAAGTTAATGGGACCTACGAAGCTAGGGATCCGACTATGGTCAAATACATGCAGGCCGTCCATCAGGAAGTAGAGCCACTGAAAAGTTTTGAAGTAAGGCAAGTCCCTCGCTCGGAAAATAACCAAGCTGATGCCCTGTCAAAGTTGGCAAGTTCCGCGTCTTGTGATACCCCTCGGCACGTGTTTTGGGAGGTAAAAGAGCACAAAAGTGTTGAGCAAATGGAGGTGGAAACTCTTGACAGAACGTCCACATGGATGGATGACATAGTGAACTTCAAAATGAATGGAGTCTTGCCCGAAGACTCAAGGGAAGCGGCAAAACTTCAAAAGAAATGTTCTTGGTTTGAAATGTGGAACGGCACCCTCTATAAAAAGGCCTACTCCCGTCCTTTGTTAAGATGTGTAACACCTGAGAAGGGGCAGGAAATTCTAGAAGACCTTCATCAGGGGTTGTGCAGCTCGCATATTGGTGGAAGGGCTTTGGCTGAAAAAGCACTTTGAACCGGCTATTACTGGCCGACTCTTAAGGAGGACGCAATCTCACTAGTCAAGAGGTGTGACAAATGCCAGCGCTTTTCTCACCTAATACACCAACCAGCACGAGTTCTGACGCCCATTACAAGCCCAATTCCATTCGCTAAATGGGGGATGGATCTTCTAGGCCCATTTACGACCGCACCAGGAGGAAGGCGTTATGTCATCGTTGCTGTTGATTACTTCACCAAATGGGTGGAGGCAGAAGCGCTCAAAAACATAAAAACTACTGATGTGAGAGCATTCATTTGGAAGAACATCATGACTCGCTTTGGGATTCCACAGGCTATCGTCTTTGATAATGGGCCCCAGTTTGAGACGCCTAAGCTGAGAGAGTGGCTGGCAGATCACGGTATACACACTTGTTTTGCATCAGTCGGACGACCCCAAGCCAATGGTCAGGTTGAGGCGTTCAACAAAATTATCTCCGAAGGAATGAAAAAGAAGCTTGACGAAGCCAAAGGTCTGTGGGCGGATGAGATGCCAAATGTCTTATGGTCCATCCGCACTACGGCTAAGAATTCAACCGGTGAAACACCCTTCTTGCTAGCCTATGGCGCCGAGGCTGTCCTGCCCATAGAAATGTGTGAACCGACGTTGAGAGTCATGCTGTACGACGAAAATGCTAACTGGGAGACAATGAAAGCAGCCTTGGACTTTCTGCCCGAGGTTAGAGGAAATGCAGCGCTCAGACAACAGCTGTACAAGATAAGGATGGCAAGAGAATACAACAAGAGAGTCTCTAATAGAGTGCTCAAAGTGGGAGATTTTGTCCTCAGGAAAATGGAGTCCACAGGACGAGCAAATGAACAGGGTAAGCTGACGCCCACTTGGGAGGGACCTTACGAGATCTATGATGAGGTTAGAGATGGAACCTACCGCATTCAAGACATGCAAGGCCGCCCTATTTTGCGCACTTGGAATGCCGAAAATCTCAAGAAGTATTTCTTCTAGATATGTGCTAAGCCTTGTCTTAATTACCACGATCCATTGCCCAAGGGGCGGCCTCTAATGGTCATAGTAGGGTAGTAATTACTTTTGTAACCGGCTAAATTCGCCTTGCAAAGTTATAAATAATACTACTCTATTTGTCTCACAATATTTATTGCTCGAACAATGAATATAAAAATATACACTCCAATGCATAACCAAAGCCTAATTGTATGACGGCCTGAGAAGTGGCCCAGATTAGCAAAAACTCTCGGCAAGACTAATTGTTTGAAGCCTAAGAAGTGGCCCAGATTAGCACCAAGTTGTAGGCTGATCACCTATCCAACTCCCTTCCCAGTATAGCAAGCCGCTGGCCGACCAGTACGGCATAGTAAGTGCCAGCGGCACAAATAAACCATAAATCATAGGTTGTTTGCTCAAAAGCTCAGCGGCATGAACAACTTTGAAACATAGGTTGTTTGCTCAAAAGCTCAGCGGCATGAACAACTTTGAAACATAGGTTGTTTGCTCAAAAGCTCAGCGGCACCAATAACTTTGAGACAGGTTGTTCGCACAAAAGTGCGGCGGCACGAATATTTGGCCGTCCAGTCCATTTGACGAGCATGTCTAGCGGCAATCATACCTATTGATTGACTTGCGTCAATCAATATCGTTATAGACACGCTCGCCAAAGAAAGCGATGACCACAGTGAGGCCTAGCACATGCTCAGTTGCCTGCGGCACCAACAACTTCGAAACAGGGGTTGTTTGCTCAGAAGTTCGGCGGCACGAATATTTGGCCGTCCAGACCATTTGACGAGCATGTCTAGCGGCAATCATACCTATTGATTGACTCGCGTCAATCAATAACGTTATAGACACGCTCGCCAAAGAAAGCGACGACCACAGTGAGGCCTAGCACATGCTCAGTTGCCTGCGGCACCAACAACTTCGAAACAGGGTTTGTTTGCTCAGAAGTTCGGCGGCACGAATATTTGGCCGTCCAGACCATTTGACGAGCATGTCTAGCGGCAATCATACCTATTGATTGACTCGCGTCAATCAATAACGTTATAGACATACTCGCCAAAGAAAGAGACGACCATAGTAGTGCCTAGCGCATGCTCAGTTGCCTGCGGCACCAACGTGCTTAGTGTACACTCAGTTGCACCTTGGCTACCATACCTATTGATTAAGCCTATAGACTAAGGAATAATCAAATTATGAAGAACAAATAAATGCGAGATAAAAGAACAAAAATAGCCTATTTATAGAACAACGCCCGCAAGAGGCGTGCAAAGGTGGCCAAATATTCAAAACAAATTGTTGAGTGCTCAGCAGGCACAATGGTACAGACGCCAGCGGCGCCAAAACATAACAAAATAATTGTTTTTGCCCTTAGGCATGAGAACACTTAAATAAATTTTTTGCTGGAATAATACAGAAGGAAGCAAATCAGGGAGCGGCCGCATCGTCCTCGTCATCGGAGGATACAAACTCAGGGGGCGGCTGACCAAGACGTTCAGCAGCCAACACAGCGGCACTATGTTCCATTCGCCGCTGGAACCACGCAAGATCATACTCTGACATGTGGCTCTCCCAGGCGTGCTTAACAGCGTCCTTGGTCGCTTGTTCCCCCTGATCATAGGATTCCAGGAGACGCTCACGCAAGGTGCGAACTTGCGATCTGGCCGTCTCTAGCTCCCCACGAAGATGCTCGGCCTCCTCAACCGCCTCTTTGACCTGAGGGTACTCCCGCAACTGGTCCTGAAGCGTCCGTATTTCCGCCGCCGCTGTCTTGGCCTCCTCGACCATTGCCACCATGTCTTTATCTTGCGCCAAGATCTTCTTAAGCAGCTCGGCCTTGTCAGATCTCAACGCAGCCACCTCCTTTGCTTGAAGGTCTATGGTCGTCTGCATCTGCAGGCGGACCTCTTCAATGGATTTGAACGCATAGTCGCCATGGTGGGTGGACTCAGCCACCTGAGCTTTGAGCTCCTCAGCAGTGCGGGTCTTCCAACTCTTACAGAACTCCATGCGGCAGAACAACTGCAAAAGGAGCTACATGTTAGTAAATGACTAAAAGAGAAGACAAGTACAAGCAAGTTGGAAATAGACTTACGTCGAGAAGAGTGGCCTGGATCGCACCAAACTGGGCGTCAGTCTTGCGGCCAGGAAGAGAAGCAACATACTCTGCGGGGACGACCTTAAAAACCTTGCGGCATATAGCCACCCTATCCTTTGACGAATAGTGGGGAGTAGCAGGTACGTTCTCGTCCTCTGCAGCAGCTGCATCCTTCCCTTTGTCTTTGGCTATAGGAAAAACAACGGCCTTAGGATGACGCGGAGAGTAAGAAGAACTGCCAGAGGAGGCTCGATACGTCTGAACGACGTTCGAATAATACTTACCGCCCGATGACCTAGCTCGGCGGGCCACCTCCGCAGGTATCTGAGAGCGGACGTCGGCCGGGATTCCAGAAAGAGGGTCCTCCAGCTCGTCCGGATGCCCACCGGACCTCGATTTGGACACCAAGTCCACCACTAGAGACGGCTTGTCCACGCCAATCTCATCGTCATCAAGGCATCCCCCCTCAGCAACCTTCGACTCGTCTTTCTTCATGAGACGGCGGGGTAGGGGTTTTGGCTTTATGAAGGTACTCGGAGTCTCCGAGCCAGCTGGCACAGCTCTCTTCTTCAGCTGGGACAGAGTCGTCCCCTTCTTCTTCCCTGACGCCCTAGCCGCGTCCTTAGCTTGCTAAAAAAGAAAGTAAAGGACAGTCAAATATTGGGCCTCGTCATCAATCACAAGTCACTCACAGAATAGTGGCTCGTCATTAAAAAGGACGCCCGTCTCAAAATGACGAGGCGTACCTTATCAATCACAAGTCACTCACAAGATAGTGGCTCGTCATTAAAAAGGACGCCCGTCTCAAAATGACGAGGCGTACCTTATCAATCACAAGTCACTCACAGAATAGTGGCTCGTCATTAAAAAGGACGCCCGTCTCAAAATGACGAGGCGTACCTTATCAATCACAAGTCACTCACAAGATAGTGGCTCGTCATTAAAAAGGACGCCGGTCTCAAAATGACGAGGCGTACCTTATCAATCACAAGTCACTCACAAGATAGTGGCTCGTCATTAAAAAGGACGCCCGTCTCAAAATGACGAGGCGTACCTTATCAATCACAAGTCACTCACAGAATAGTGGCTCGTCATTAAAAAGGACGCCCGTCTCAAAATGACGAGGCTTACCTTATCAATCACAAGTCACTCACAAGATAGTGGCTCGTCATTAAAAAGGACGCCCGTCTCAAAATGACGAGGCGTACCTTATCAATCACAAGTCACTCACAGAATAGTGGCTCGTCATTAAAAAGGACGCCCGTCTCAAAATGACGAGGCGTACCTTATCAATCACAAGTCACTCACAGAATAGTGGCTCGTCATTAAAAAGGACGCCCGTCTCCATAATGACGAGGCGTACCTTATCAATCACAAGTCACTAAACAGTGGCTCGTCATTAAAAAGGACGCCCGTCTTAAAAATGACGAGGCGTACCTTATCAAGTGCAAGACACTCACAGAAAAGTGGCCCGTCATTAAAAAGGACGCCCGTCTCGAAAATGACGAGGCGTACCCTATCAACCACGAGTCACTTGTAAAAAAAGGGGTGGGGGTGGCCCGTCTTAAAAGGTGACGAGGCGCACCTTGGCAACCACAGGAAAAACACTAACAAAGGGGCCCGTCATTAAAAAGTGACGAGGCCAACCTTAGCAAACACGGGTCACATGTCAGGATATCGGCTCGTCACTAAAAAGACGTCCACTGTAGACAATGGACGGGGGAAGCTTAACTTGCAAAAACAACCTAAGAGAATACTCACCTTCTCCTCCAACTCGGCCTTGGCCTTCTGCATCTTGGCCTCATAGATGTTCGCCATCCAATCGGTCATATCGCCCTTCCCGGTATCCGCCGCCGACAACTTGCTCATTCCTTCCTCTGTGAACAAAAGAAATCCAAAGTTAGAAAAATGAATAAGACCAAGGCAGAGCGGCACATAAATTGGCATACAACCTCGAGTCATGGAATATCCTAAGCCTACGCCCGCTAGAAAGGCCTCGTTCCGAAACTGGCTAATGTGCGGCAACCACTCGGCCGGCACATGGAAACTCTTATCCACTGTTAAGTGGTAAGTGTTGGCCCTGAACAGGACCATTATCTGATCCCACTCTTCGGCAGTAAGGGGTGGAAGGGGCTCGTCACGATCCATGAAGTTGGCGTTGCAGTTCCAGCGGCTCATTCTCTCATACATCTCCTGGTCGTCCGTGTAAAACACGACCCACCTCTTCCTCCACATATGCCACTTGCTGAGCTTGCCGACCACTGTCTGGTAGGTACCACGGCTGCTCAGATTAAACCACCCTTTGGCGGCACTGGGGGAACGAGAGAGGGAGACCAGATGCAGAAAGGCGTTGAAGGACGGCTCCACGTCGTTCAGCGCACATTTGGCAATATAGCCAAAGATATCCGCCCATGAGTTGGGGGTCAGCTGGGCCACCCCAATATTAAAACCATCTAACACCTCCACAACGAAGGGGTGTGGAGGGAATCTCATGCCGAGTTTGATGGACGCGGCATACACAGGGAATTCTCCCTCGGCAAGCAGGCTGACGGTCGAGTCCAGACCGGCCGACACGCGCATTTGGTACCCTTCCCCCACGCAGAGGTCATCCCTCATCTTGGCTCCGTGCCTGTCTAGCCACCGCATCCAGCCCACGTCTGGGTGAATCTCTGACGGAAGCAATTGGGCCTCCTCCCGTCCTCTGGGCCTAATAAGCTGGGGAGCAGCTTCTTGCTCCTCGGCGGCCGATGACAATGGAGCGACGCTTGGCTCCCCCACTGCCTGGCTCGCTGTACCCTCCGACGAGCTTGCCGCCTGCTCCCCCGCCTCGACATACTCGTCGATCTCTTGAAAGAGTTCGGCAAATTCTTCGTCGACTGCCGGGGCGTTGGAAGAATATCTCTCCCTAGGAGGTGTCGATGCTTCTTCCCGCAAGCGCAGATGCGTAGGATCTGCCGTTTGCTTGGTTCTAGCCATGCCTTCTGCATAGTGAACGAAGCACGGCTTAGGGGTGACCAACAATGAAGAAAAAGACGCGATTGGACGTCCGCCCCGACAAAAGATGAAAGGCGGAAAAATCTTAAATAAAACCTTCAAACCCTTACCTAGTACTAAGAGGTCGGCCGCTAACAAAGAGAAAAATGACGAGAGGATAACAAAAACAAGAAATAAAGGCGAAAACTAACCTCGAAAGATCTGCGAAGTACTCGATGAAGAACAAGATGAGTTTCGCGAAGAACAGGATGAGTTTCGCGAAGAACAGGGTGAGTTTGACGAGGGAAAGGATGAGTCTCGTGGTGGCCGGAAATCGCCTGAGGGTGGTAGGAATACGCCGGAAATCGCCTATGAGACAGCTCTGAGAAAACGAAATGTAAAAAAATGAAATTTACCCCCCCCCCTCTATATATAGGGAGGGGCAAAATGGAGAAAGGTGACACGTGTCACCATCTCAACACCTGACCCAAAGATGAAGATGCAAATCAAGAGTCAAGAAGCGATACCCGGAATGTGTTTCCAGAAATGCCCTTCTTGAGGGGCAAATGTTGTGGGCAAAATTACCGCGCCTTCGTGTACCAATGAGGACGTGACACATGGCACGTATTGCGCCCCCTAAGCAGAAATCATACGAAGTCTACTCCGAGGCATGAGTATTAATCTAGGTATCTACAATGTATGTATTTAAGTGTGTATAAATGTATGTATAAAACCTATACCTGGAAAGGGGCTTAATTAGTATGTATCCCAAGTGAATGACTAAGCACAATAGGCCCAAACAGCCCACTATTGCCAAAAGGGACCAGAGAATTGTAAGGAGAAAGGACACGTGTCCTCCTCCCATTCCCCAGCCAATCATGTAAGGGGAATATTAGGTCATTCCCCCAAAAACCTAGTACTATAAATATTCCCACTTCCCTAGAAAAAGGGGTCACAATCAATACATTCTAGAGCAATTGCTGCTCTGCCTTCTCTCTACTTTCTCTCTCTATAAAAATACAATCTTGTTTAATCTTTAAAAGTTACCAAGAAACCTCCAAGGTATCTCACCGGAAAAACCCCACAACACACACCATAGAAATCCTGACGAACTTCCCACTAGAGAAAGCCTTGCAAAAAATGGATACAGCCGGCAGGCTGTTGCGATGGGCAATAGAGTTGTCGGAATATGATCTAGAATTCCACCCGCGCAATGCAATAAAATCACAAGCCTTGGCTGACTTTGTAGTCAAAGCATCTTATCAGGAGGATGAAGCCAAAGCAGAATCCTGGGAAGTATCGGTGGACGGATCAGCTACTCAGTCGGGAGCGGAAGCCGGCGTTGTCATGACTTCTCCGACAGGAGATAAGTTCGAATACGCAATCAGATTCACTTTTGCAGCTTCGAACAACGAAGCAGAGTATGAGGCAGCCATCGCGAGGGTACATCTATGTTTGTTGGCAGACGCCAAGAGGATAGTAATGACAACGAGGCAAAGAAAGTCAAAAAAGACGTCTGCTGGTACGTTATATATCAGGGACAACTCTACAAAAGAGCATTCAGCCTCCCCCTGCTCCGATATTTGACGGCATACAAGTCCGCAAGATTAATCAGGAGATGCATGAGGGTATATGCGGAAACCATGTGGGAGGAAAAACACTTGCTTTGATCTTAAGGTTACTACTGGCCAACTATGTTCGAGGACGCACAAAGTTATGTCAAGAAATGCGAAAAATTCCAATTGTTCGCTCTGTAAGGTTATGATACATATGACAATACATAAATCATGCGGAAAAACCATAAAGCCAGGAAAGCATATTATTTACAAATAATCATTTAGCATAGTATAGATGCATACACTTTGTAGCGTGCCTTCCCTAGCTGCGCCCGAACCGAACAAGAACAAGTCTTTAGGACTCCAAGTGTCGTCCCTCCGTAGATAGTCCACAGTACGTCCGGATCGCCTCAAGATTGACCAACTAGAATCGCCCTTAAGGTGTTTAGGAATTTTCGGTTATTATTGTGCAAGAGTGTGGCTGAATTTTCTTTCAAAACTTACCCTTTGAATACTTCAATCGTGCTTATAAATTATGACCCTAGGCCCTTATTTATAGAGGTTTGGAAAGGGAATTGGAATCCTAGTAGGATACGATTTAATTAAACTTAGAATCCTACAAGGACTCTAATTAATTAAATAATCCTAATAGGAATAGGAATTTAATCATACACCAAATCCTAATAGATTTAGGAATTGTGCATGGACACAAACACACACGCACAGAGCCACGAGGGCGCCCGCACGCGTGCGCTCGACCCACGCAGCCCACGCTGGGCAGCCTTGCCTTGGCGCGCTGGGCCTGCCTTGCGGTGGGCCTGGCGCTGCCTTGGGCTGGGCGTTTGGCGCGCGTCTTTGCTTGCTGGGCGATGGCCTGGCTTCGTGCTGGGCCTTCGTCCGGCAGGCCTCGTCCGATGCTTATTCGTATGATACGCTTCCGATTAAATTCCCGGTTCCGGAATTCATTTCCGATACGAACAATATTTAATATTTCCTATTCCGGAATTAATTTCCATTTCGAACAAATATTTAATATTTCCGTTTCCGGAACTATTTTCCGATTCCGATAATATTTCCGATTCTGACAATATTTCCATTTCCGGTAATATTTCCGATTCCGGCAATATTTCCATTTCCGATAATATTTTCCGATTCGTACCATGTTTCCGTTTCCGGCAACATCTACGACTTGGATAATATTTATATTTCCGATACGATCCATATTTCCGTTTCCAGCAATATCATCGTTTCCGGAGTATTCATTTCTTGCTTGTGACGATCTCAGCTCCCACTGAAACCAAGATCCGTCGATTCCGAATATCCATAGATAGAGTATTTAATGCCATTAAATACTTGATCCATTTATGTACTATTTGTGTGACCCTACGGGTTCAGTCAAGAGTAAGCTGTGGATTAATATCATTAATTCCACTTGAACTGAAGCGGCCTCTAGCTAGGCATTCAGCTCACTTGATCTCACTGAATTATTAACTTGTTAATTAATACTGAACCGCATTTATTAGACTTAACATTGAATGCATACTTGGACCAAGGGCATTATTTCCTTCAGTCTCCCACTTGTCCTTAGGGACAAGTGTGCATTTCCTAATTCCTTTGTCGTTCGATGCTTGCTCTTGAACATAAGGTAAGAGTTATCATCCTTATTATGTCCAGAGGTGTTTCTCGTTTTCAGAGTTCAACTGATCAAATAAGCAGATAATCATAGCCTATGATTCATCTGAGCACGGCCATGCATTTCACAGTTTCTAGCATCTCATCCCGAGTGGCCTTGTACAACTTTTAAGCATCTCATCCCGATTTATGGGAGGACAATCCCAATCTTGCGATCTTGAGATTAGACTTCGTTTGATAGGTGATTACCTGAGCGTTGCCTTTATAGCCTCCTTTTACGGTGCGACGGTTGGTCAACGTCAAAGCAACCAGTTCTCAAACAAGTAATCTCAAATCACTCAGGTATTGAGGATTTAGTGTCTAATAATTTTAATGAAATTTACTTATGACAGATTTTCATCTCTTACAGTAAAGTTTCATAGGTCTGTCCGATACTAGTCTTCCCAAAGTAAGTATCTATGCAAATGATTATGACATTGCCATGTCCACATAGTTCGAGAAACAGAACTACTAGTCATCTTGCATTCTAGTCGTCTAACGTTTTCTATGCGTCCAATTTTATAGAAAACTCCGACCAGGGACCATTTTCAACCTTTGACATTCAAGTTCACTTGATAGACATTTCTTAGTCACAGGACTGGTCCTGACTGTCTATCTTGAATATATCGTCAATTTGAAGGGACTCATCATTTAATAAACCACAAATTAAATGGAAAAATGAATTCTATTCATTTATTGTGAATGGTTAACCAATAATGTTTTACAAAGATTTAAACTCTAAAACTTTAAAACATTAAATAAGGATATCAAAGCCATTCTCCAATATGCTTGATTCCCATGGCTGCAGTGTGCGAGTTGTGCTTCGCCTGCGGCAGAGGTTTAGTCAATGGATCTGATATGTTGTCATCAGTTCCAATCTTGATTATCTCGACTTCTTTTCTTTCAACGAACTCTCGTAGAAGGTGAAATCTACGAAGTACATGCTTGACTCTTTGGTGGTGTCTAGGCTCCTTTGCCTGTGCAATAGCTCCGTTATTATCACAATACAGGGCTATTGGTCCTTTAATGGAGGGGACTACACCTAGTTCACCTATGAACTTCCTTAGCCATATAGCTTCCTTTGCTGCTTCATGTGCAGCAATGTACTCCGCTTCAGTTGTAGAATCCGCAATGGTGCTTTGCTTAGCACTTTTCCAGCTTACTGCACCTCCGTTGAGGCAGAAGACAAACCCAGACTGTGATCTGAAATCATCTTTGTCGGTTTAGAAACTTGCGTCCGTATAGCGTTTAACAATTAATTCATCATCTCCACCATAGACCAGGAAGTCATCTTTGTGCCTTTTCAGGTACTTCAGAATATTCTTGGCAGCAGTCCAATGTGCCTCTCCTGGGTCTGACTGGTATCTGCTCGTAGCACTGAGTGCGTACGCAACATCCGGGCGTGTACATATCATAGCATACATTTTTGAACCAATCAATGATGCATATGGAATCCCATTCATTCGTCTACGCTCATCAAGTGTTTTTGGGCACTGAGTCTTGCTTAGAGTTATTCCATGAGACATGGGTAGGTAGCCTCGCTTGGAGTCTGCCATCTTGAACCTATCAAGCACTTTATTGATATAAGTGCTTTGACTAAGTCCAATCATCTTTTTAGATCTATCTCTGTAAATCTTGATGCCCAATATGTACTGTGCTTCTCCTAGATCCTTCATCGAAAAACATTTCCCAAGCCAAATCTTGACAGAGTTCAACATAGGAATGTCATTTCCGATAAGTAATATGTCGTCGACATATAATACTAGGAAAGCAATTTTGCTCCCACTGACCTTCTTGTATACACAAGATTCGTCTGCGTTCTTGATGAAACCAAAGTCACTGACTGCTTCATCAAAACGTATATTCCAGCACCTGGATGCCTGCTTCAATCCGTAGATTGATTTCTTTAGCTTGCATACCTTTTTAGCATTCTTTGGATCCTCAAAACCTTCAGGCTGTGTCATGAACACAGTTTCTGTTAAAACGCCGTTTAAGAAAGCGATTTTGACATCCATCTGCCATATTTCGTAATCGTAACATGCAGCGATTGCTAACATTATTCGAATAGACTTTAGCATTGCAACTGGTGAAAAGGTTTCATCGTAATCCACACCGTGGACTTGCCTGTAACCTTTTGCAACCAATCTAGCTTTGAAAACTTCAAGTTTCCCATCCTTGTCCTTTTTCAGTTTAAAAACCCATTTGCTTCCAATGGCTTGGTAGCTATCTGGCAAATCGACCAAATCCCATACTTGGTTTTCAGACATGGAGTCTAATTCAGATTGCATGGCTTCTTGCCATTGCTTGGAGCTAGGGCTTGTCATAGCTTGTTTGTAAGTCGCAGGTTCATCACTTTCAAGTAATAGAACGTCATAGCTCTCGTTCGTCAAAATACCTAAGTACCTTTCCGGTTGAGATCTATATCTTTGCGATCTACGCGGGGTAGCATTTCTAGACTGACCATGATTCTCACCAGATTTTTCTAAAGATCTCTGAGTTTCATCCTGAATGTCATCTTGAGCATTCTCTAGAGTTTGTTGTTCGACTCGAATTTCTTCGAGGTCTACTTTTTTCCCACTTGTCATTTTGGAAATGTGATCTTTCTCCAAAAAGACACCATCTTGAGCAACAAACACCTTGTTCTCAGATGTATTGTAGAAGTAATACCCCTTTGTTTCCTTTGGATAGCCCACAAGGATACATTTGTCAGATTTCGGATGAAGTTTGTCTGAATTTAATCGTTTGACGTATACTTCACATCCCCAAATCTTAAGAAAAGACACATTTGGAGGCTTTCCAAACCATAACTCATATGGAGTCTTTTCGACAGCTTTAGACGGGGCTCTATTTATTGTGAGTGCAGCTGTATTTAGTGCATGTCCCCAAAATTCTATTGGAAGTTCGGCCTGACCCATCATTGACCTGACCATGTCTAGCAAGGTTCTGTTCCTCCGTTCCGACACACCATTCCATTGTGGTGTTCCAGGAGGAGTCAATTCTGACAGAATTCCACATTCTTTCAAATGGTCATCAAATTCATAGCTCAGATATTCACCGCCTCTATCAGACCGCAGTGCCTTAATCTTCTTGCCTAATTGATTCTCTACTTCACTATGAAATTCCTTGAATTTGTCAAAGGATTCAGACTTATGCTTCATTAGGTAGACATAACCATATCTACTGAAGTCATTAGTGAAAGTGATAAAGTAGCTGAAACCACCTCTAGCATTTGTACTCATTGGTCCACATACATCTGTATGGATTAAACCCAATAGTTCAGTTGCTCTTTCTCCAACTTTAGAGAAAGGTTGCTTTGTCATTTTGCCAAGTAAACATGATTCGCATTTACCACAATCCTCTAAGTCAAATGGTTCTAGAATTCCTTCCTTTTGAAGTCTTTCTAAGCGTTTCAAGTTTATATGGCCTAATCGACAATGCCACAGATAGGTGAGATCTGAATCATCCTTTTTGGCCTTTTTGGTATTTATGTTATAAACTTGTTTGTCGTGATCTAATAAATAAAGTCCACTGACTAATCTAGCAGATCCATAAAACATCTCTTTAAAATAAAACGAACAACTATTGTCTTTTATTAAAAAGGAAAATCCCTTAGCATCTAAGCAAGAAACTGAAATGATGTTTTTAGTAAGACTTGGAACATGGAAACATTCTTCCAGTTCCAAAACTAGCCAAGAGGGCAACGACAAATAATAAGTTCCTACAGCTAATGCATCAATCCGTGCTCCATTTCCCACTCGTAGGTCGACTTCAGCCTTGCTTAACTTTCTACTTCTTCTTAGTCCCTGTGGATTGGAACATAAGTGTGAGGTTGTTGATCTAGTATGGCCCGACTTCATCTTGAAGCTTCAACTTCAAAGTCCGTCTCGAAAATCTCCGTGGGAGGCACCATTTTCTTCAAATAGGATAAGCTATAATTAAACTAATTACAACTATTTGATGGTACGGAGACCATATTTGAATTGAGAAACAATTTTGGTACTTTAGACCAATTACATTCAAATTAATGGTACGCATACCATATTTTCTATCCTATTTGGGCCATACTAGTCACTTCATAACCTGCAAAACAGTACATATACAATATATACCATTCACCCATTCATTATCATGAATGGCCCACATAGCTGGTTAGTAAAACACGTTATGCATCACATAAATATTTGCAGCAATTAATCAAGGGCACCAATAATCTACAAATTATTCAGTCCTTATTAATTCTAATCAAGTTGTTTTAACCTTAAGGATTTGTAGACTTATTCAAGAGTTTATGACTAAAAGGGCTCCCACTTAAACCAATAAATTCATACGCTTTACTAATTTTAAACATAAAAATGTATTTCTAGTCTAACCGGAAACATACAAATTTAATTAAAATTTAAAGCTCATATAAATTTATAATTGAATCCACAAATTTAATTTATTTTCAGTCGTATTTAAATTAATTCATGATTTTAATTTTAGTAAAATAATTAGAATAAATGAAATTTATTATAATTATAATATTCAAAATTAAAATCCAAGAAAATAATTTAAATTATTAATTTCAAAATTAATTAAAATTACGTAAACTGAAAATTTCAAATTAAAATTTTAAAACGATCTAATCGTAACATGAGGTGCGCAACATCATCACGCAATGCACAGCCATAGGCCACACGCACGCAGCCATCGCTGGCCATGTGCGCGCAGCCTATGTGCTGCGTCGCATTCGTCGTAGCACACCATCGCAAGGTACCATCGAAGCACACGAGGCAACAGCTCGCTGCGCGCGCCAGCGCTCGATGCACGCGAGCCATCGCTCGTTGCGCGCTGTTGTTCGATGCTGGGCGTAGCGCTCGTCGCACGCGAGCCAGTGCTCGCTGCGCGCGAGGCATCGCTCGCTTGCGCGAGCAGTGCGCGTTGCACGCGACTGCTCGCTGCCTTGCTCTCGCCCTTGCCCACTCGCCCATCGCTCACAGCACACGACACAAGGCAGGGCTGCTGCTTGTGCTCGTGCACCATAGCCTTGCTCATTGCATTCGTACCGCATGGGCGACGAGCTCCCTTGCTCGTCGTCGCATGCCCGCACTATACAACACCCCTTAAGGGTAACACGTAGCGTCCATTGCTTTGTGCGTGCAAGTTATATGAGCGAATCGCATAAAATTAAAATTTTATTTTCAAAATTAATGACAAATTAATAAATCATATTAATTTCATAATTTTAGGGTGAAAAATCGAAAAATTATTAATTAATTAATTGATTTCCGATTAACATGGATTCATCTAGGTCATAAAAATTTAAAATTTAACACAAATTTACAATTTTTATGGTGGTTTTTAATCATAGGTATCTAATTAAATTATTAACTAATTATGAAAATCAAATTAATTCTAAATTATTCCAATTTTCAACAAATTAATCATAATTACAAATTAGATTGCATAATTAACAAGGCTAGGCATTCAAACTTGTTAAACATATACAGTAGGTCAATCAAAAATTCAAGATTTATCAACAAGAATCGCAAATATTTAATTTAACATCTTAAATTTACGAAATTTTACGTTCGAAAAACTAAAACCTCCGAAAAGTCATAGTTAGGCTTCGAATTTGAGAATTCTGGGTTCGGGGCCGAAAAATACATTTTTGTCAAAATTTTAGAATGCCTTTTACATGCGGAATTGACACAAAAATCACTCGATTTGGATGAGTAACGAAGAAACTACCGAAAACTGCGTACATATAATTAAATAAACGCAATTTGCAATTAATTAACAATTACGAAAATTAATCACCCCTTTTAATTCTTGCAAATTTGTAATATTTAACCATGTTTATGCAATTTAGATTATGAAAATAATAAGAGGCTCGTGATACCACTGTAAGGTTATGATACATATGACAATACATACATCATGCGGAAAAACCATAAAGCCAGGAAAGCATATTATATACACATAATCATTTAGCATAGTATAGATGCATACACTTTGTAGCGTGCCTTCCCTAGCTGCGCCCGAACCGAACAAGAACAAGTCTTTAGGACTCCAAGTGTCGTCCCTCCGTAGATAGTCCACAGTACGTCCGGATCCGCCTCAAGATTGACCAACTAGAATCGCCCTTAAGGTGTTTAGGAATTTTCGGTTATTATTGTGCAAGAGTGTGGCTGAATTTTCTTTCAAAACTTACCCTTTGAATACTTCAATAGTGTTTATAAATTATGACCCTAGGCCCTTATTTATAGAGGTTTGGAAAGGGAATTGGAATCCTAGTAGGATACGATTTAATTAAACTTAGAATCCTACAAGGACTCTAATTAATTAAATAATCCTAATAGGAATAGGAATTTAATCATACACCAAATCCTAATAGATTTAGGAATTGTGCATGGACACAAACACACACGCACTAAGCCACGAGGGCGCCCGCACGCGTGCGCTCGGCCCACGCAGCCCACGCTGGGCAGCCTTGCCTTGGCGCGCTGGGCCTGCCTTGGGGTGGGCCTGGCGCTGCCTTGGGCTGGGCGTTTGGCGCGCGTCTTTGCTTCCTGGGCGATGGCCTGGCTTCGTGCTAGGCCTTCGTCCGACAGGCCTCGTCCGATGCTTATTCGTACGATACGCTTCCGATTAAATTCCCGGTTCCGGAATTCATTTCCGATACGAACAATATTTAATATTTCCGATTCCGGAATTAATTTCCATTTCGAACAAATATTTAATATTTCCGTTTCCGGAACTATTTTCCGATTCCGATAATATTTCCGATTCTGACAATATTTCCGTTTCCGGTAATATTTCCATTTCCGATAATATTTTCCGATTCGTACCATGTTTCCGTTTCCGGCAACATCTACGACTTGGATAATATTTATATTTCCGATACGATCCATATTTCCGTTTCCGGCAATATCATCGTTTCCGGAGTATTCATTTCTTGCTTGTGACGATCTCAGCTCCCACTGAAACCAAGATCCGTCGATTCCGAATATCCATAGATAGAGTATTTAATGCCATTAAATACTTGATCCGTTTACGTACTATTTGTGTGACCCTACGGGTTCAGTCAAGAGTAAGTTGTGGATTAATATCATTAATTCCACTTGAACTGAAGCGGCCTCTAGCTAGGCATTCAGCTCACTTGATCTCACTGAATTATTAACTTGTTAATTAATACTGAACCGCATTTATTAGACTTAACATTAAATGCATACTTGGACCAAGGGCATTATTTCCTTCACGCTCCAGTAATACGCATGCCAGCAAATGATCTGATGCCCATTCTGAATTCAATTCCATTCGCCCAATGGGTAATGGATATTGTAGGACCCTTCATAACAGCTTCTGGAGGCAGGAAGTTCTTGATAGTCGCTGTCGATTACTTCACAAAATGGATTGAGGCCGAGCCGTTAGCAAAGATAACAGCCAACCAAGTGCGGAAATTCATCTGGAGGAATATCATAACAAGGTTCGGAATACCGACAGCGATAGTGTTCAACCATGGATGCCAGTTCGACTGCGCGCCTATCCAAGCGTTCCTGGCAGACTATCGAGTCAAGTTTGCATACGCATCAGTCTGCCACCCGCAGAGCAACGGGCAAGCCGAAGCTGCAAACAAACAGATACTCATAGCCCTCAAGAAAAAGCTGGATGAATTCAAAGGCAAGTGGGCGGATACAGTCCCAGAAGTTCTATGGGGTAATCGAACGATGATAAAAGAAGCAACAGGAGAAAGCCCTTTCAAACTATGCTTCGGATCAGAAGCAGTCATACCGGCTGAAGTAGCACTACCCACCTTCCGCATCCAGCATTACGAAGGGCACGAAAACGACAGCCTACTCAGGCACCAGCTAGACTTCTTGCCAGAGGTTAGACTGCAAGCCGAAATGAAGTCTGCAGCATACAAGAACAGAATGAGCAGAGCCTATAACAAACGGGTAAAACATAGAAAACTGGAAGTAGGCGACCTTGTACTCCGCAGGACGGCAGCATGGTTCACGATGACGTTGATACGTAGTTGATACTAGACCAAACACGACTTAATCAAATAATTTGTTACATATAACACCCATATAGGATACGTAACTACAGAATTGATTCGTGCGTATCATACTCGAGTAGCTAGCTAGCTAGCTTTGCAATAAATAGATAAGTTCACATGCAATGTGGGGCAAATCCTGCTGGCTAGTACTACTCGTTAGTCGTTACCATACTACTTTGTTCAAAGAACTCAATCCAAAAAGTATAACTTTCTAATGTAAGTGATAAAAAAGCAATAAAAAACACGTCCATCTCTCAACGGTCCACGTGTTATGTAATTTATGTACTAGTTGTACCGTACTATTAATGCATTGAATTTATAATTGATGGCAACACCTTGTTTGCCAAGCCTGGACCTGAAAGGCTGAAAATGGACTGCCTCACTAATCAATATGAACAGAATATCATTAGTTGATTAGGATGGTCTATAACAATAATCATTTTAACATTAATTATCATTGAATAATTTGTCTAACAGAAGGTGCATGAAACATCTAAAACTTGAGTGTAGCTAGCTACATCCTATTGTATCATAATATCATTTTTTTTAAAAAAAAAGATAAGGAAAAAGAACTTAGGTTCCCCTTCGCACATAATATCATATACATATTGTTTTCGATCAGTTTTAATAACTTCACAAATAATACAAGAATACGAAGTATATTGGAATATTGGATAATTTGAGACCATAATTCACTATCCAATTATTTACAAATGATCTTGAGATACTAATTTGTCAAGGTCTATCCAAGTTACAAACTTAAAATGTCTAGTTTATTATGGTGTGAACGTTTCCTGTCCAATTGTTACATTTTTTAAATAACTAATGCGTTTCCAAAGAGTCACTACTTCTTAAGAGACCCGCCCCACCCACTTTATCCGCCCAAGATCCACCTCGTATATTAGGGCTTACATATATATATATTCTTTGGGCTTCAAGGTTGTATTGGTATTTATTGTAGTTAACCTAAAAGCCCTACCTTAGAAGCTGTATATATAAACATACGTCATTGTGAAATACAAGCAAGAAAACTATCTACCCTAATTAATTTGTCATGGTATCGGAGCTAGCAGCCTAGCAAACCCTACTCACAATTTTTTTTTTTGCTTCTTTATTCTACCCGTCTTCTTCCTCTCAAGCAATATTTGCCATCCAAACTGACCATCCCAAGCCTCGTTTTGAGAGGCCCGATAAGTCACAACTTACTTGCACCCACTGCAAGCGTGACGACCATGATAACACTACTTGTTTCAAGCTCCATGGCTACCCGGAGTGGTATGAAGAGGTGAAGAATCGTCGCTCTAAGGGAGGCTCTTCCAAGGGTGGTACGACTTCTGGTTCTGGAGGTCGGGGTCGCGGTATCCCTGCACGGGCTAATGCCGTGTCTAGCAGCAACATCGTATGGGAGGGCAACCCTGCTTCTGATGAGAATCTCTCAAACGTTGTTGTGGAGTATACACCTGAGCACATACGTGCATTACTCAATATGCTCAATAATAAAACTCCAATATGGACAAAATGACAAGTTCGTGCTCTTCAATGCCATGGATCATAGACACAGGTGCCTCTCGTCTTGTTACGGGTGATGCAACCCGTCTGAAAAATGGTATCCATTATTGCTTCCCTTGTTGGATTGCCCGACGGGAATAACGTAATAGCTACCATGGAGGGTTAAGCAACCCTTTCCAGCACATTAATTCTTGAAAATGTTTTATATGTTCCCAATTTACATTGCAATTTAATGTCGGTGTCACAGTTAATTGATGATTCTAAATTATTTGTCCAATTCACTGAATCTCTTTTTGCTATACAGGACCAACATTCAGGGAGCCTGATTGGGGCCGGTTAGCGGAAGGATGGACTCCACTATTTCCGGGAAATACCTACAGTGTGTGCGGTGACAGTTCCTGGAGTATCTACGTTTCAATTATGGCATCGTCGACTGGGGCATCCGTCTGATAGAGTTCTCAAGTTAGTTCCTGCTATTAAGAATTGTACTCGTAATATTCCAAAGAAATTAAATAAAGCATGTGGAATTTGTCCACAAGCTAAGCACATCGTGAAAGTTTTCATGTTAGTGATAGCAAAGCCAATAGAATTTTTGAATTAATACATTGTGATTTATGGGGGCGAAACTCTATTCCTTCAACTAGTGGTGCGCATTATTTTTTGACATTGGTAGATGATTTTTCAAGAGCAGTGTGGGTATATTTATTGCATTCGAAAACAGAAGTTTATAAAGCTTTTCGCTCTTTCTTTGCTATGATTGAGCGTCAATTTGAAACGACTGTTAAATTCGTTCGTAGTGATAATGGCACTGAATTTAGATGTATGTTGGATTATTTTGATGAAAATGGGATCCTCTTTCAAACTTCGTGTGTTGGTACTCCTCAACAAAAGGGTTGGGTCGAACGTAAGCACCAACACATTTTAAACGTTGGCCGAGCCATGATGTTTGAGGGAAACCTACCTATTCTCTGTGGGGTGAATGTATTTTAGGTGCAGTTTATCTAATTAATCGTACATCGTCAGGCTTGTTGCAAAGTAAAACAGCGTTTGAGATTCTGTTTGGCAAAGAACCTGATTTGGATCATTTGCGTATTTTTGGTTGCTTGTGCTATGCTTTTAATCAAAAATCAAAGGGACATAAATTTGCTTCTCGGAGTCGGAAATGTGCTTTCGTTGGATATCCTAATGGAAAGAAAGGGTATAAAATGTACGACATGGAAACATCTGAAATATTTGTATCTCGGGACGTCAAATTTCATGAAAACGAATGCAAACCCAAATGATGAATTACATGGAGATAATTTGTTGAGTTCTGGAAATGTGGACGTTGATATTAAGTTTTTGGATGACTTGGAACATACTTTGGATGACACTCATGGATTAGCAGGGCCCACGGTAGTTGTACCAAATCTTGGTGAGACATTACATGCTACTTGACAATGCAGAGATGTTTGACCAATCACCTTCATCACTGACCCAACGTTGTTGTTCTAGGGCCAGGCCATTCCGTTTGCCCCACCGAGCTCCTCTTCGGTTCAACAAGTTGCCTCTCCTATTGTTCCACGGGAGCAATATACTCCTATTTCTTCTATTGGGCCACAGGAGCAACGTACTCCTTCTACCTCTATTGGGCCACGGGAGCAGCATGCCCCATCTTCTCCTATTGAGCCACAAGAGCAGCGTCCTTCATCTCCTCCTCCCGACATGGACGTTGATGGCCCACTTGGTCTGGGCAAAGGTTGTCGCCTTAAGCGTCCATCCGTTCTCCTCAAAAATTTTGTCACACACACTATTCAAGTTGCGAGTCCATCCAACCGTTCATCATCCTCTACTAGCTCTTCAGGTACTCCCTGTCCTATAGAACACTTTGTGAATTGTGATAAATTTTCTTTGCGACATCGTATATTTCTTGCAGCTATTCTTGGAGGCATTGGGCCTCAGACCTTTAATGAAGCAATGAAAGACTCTGGCTGGAGGGAAGCAATGCAAAAAGAAATTGGGGCACTGGAGGATAATGAAACATGGGTCATAGAAGAACTACCACCCGGAAAAAAGGCTCTTGGTTGCAAATGGGTTTATAAGATCAAATTTCATGCAAATGGCACAGTTGAGCGCCTGAAAGCGCGCTTAGTAATTTTTGGGAATCATCAGGTTGAAGGCATTGACTACAATGAGACATTTTTCCCTGTGGCCAGGATGGTTATTGTTCGTGCCTTCCTCGCTATTGCGACAGCTAAGAATTGGGAATTATATCAAATGGATGTACACAATGCATTCCTCCATGGTGATCTCGTTGAGGAAGTCTACATGAAATTGCCCCCGGGATTCAATGTGGGTAAGCCAGGAATGGTTTGTATTCTGAAAAAAAATCTCTCTATGGCCTAAAAAAAGCACCTTGATGTTGGTTTGCTAAGTTAGCTGCATCATTGCGGAACTATGGTTTTCTTCAATCTTACTCGACTACTTACTCTTCACCTTTGTTTAAGGAATGACTCAACTCAATGTGCTTGTATATGTTGATGACTTAATTATATCTGGTTTGATTCTTCCGCTATTGCCTCTTTTAAAGCCTATCTGGGTGAATGTTTTCATATGAAAGACTTGGGCGTCCTGAAATACTTTCTTATCATTGAGGTGGCCCGTAGCTCGGAGGGGATCTTTCTGTGTCAACGAAAGTATACTCTTGATATTATCGCCGAAGCAAGACTCTTAGGTTCAAAACCTATGGGATTTCCAATTGAACAGATCACAATCTTGCTCTTGCAACTGGTGCTCTCCTTGAGGATCCGGAATCATACAGACGCCTAGTCGGCCGCCTAATCTATTTGTCTTTTACTCGGCCTGATCTAGCATACACGGTACATATTCTGGCCCAATTCATGCCAGCACCGCGCCAGGAACATTGGGATGCTGCCCTTCGAGTCGTGCGATACTTGAAGGGGTGTGCGGGCCAAGGTATTCTCCTTCACGCCGATTGTGATCTTATATTGTCTGGTTTGTGCAACTCTGATTGGGCAAGTTGCCCATTAATAAGACGCTCTATACGGGTTGGCTCGGTCTTTCTTGGTGGCTCTCCTGTGTCTTGGAAAACCAAGAAACAACATATTGTTTCTCGCTTGTCTGCAAGAGGCCAAATATCGGGCTATGGCGACCCTTACATAGGAATTGAAATGGCTTAAGGAATTGCTGCAGAGTCTTGGCGTTGCACACTCGCGCGCCATGCCCTTATTTTGTGATAGTAAGTCCGCTCTCCACATTGCCCAAAATCTTGTCTTCCACGAACGCACCAAGGACATTGAGATCGATTGTCACTAAGTTCGAGATGCTATTCAAGAAGGCATCATTACTCTAGCCACGTCTCTATCGATATTTAATTGGCCGACATCTTCACAAAGACATTGGGCAAGCGTCCAGTTTCTTTACTTACTTAGCAAGTTGGGCATTTGTGATCTCCACGCTCCAACTTGAGGGGAGGTTATTAGGGCTTACTATATATATTCTTTGGGCTTGAAGGTTGTATTGGTATTTATTGTAGTTAACCTAAAGCCCTACCTTAGAAGCTGTATATATAAACATACGTCATTGTGAAATACAAGCAAGAAACTATCTACCCTAATTAATTTGTCATCGTATTACCAAGTTATAATTTAAATACTACAAAATAACCGCAAAATATAATTTAATCTGTTTTTTTTTTTCTGATTTACTAAATTTAATATTTATGATATTAATTTTACAAAGCCATTACCTAAAATTAGAGTATTAAGTAAAATATTTTATATGGAGTATATTTCGAGACGGGCGGGGTGGGGCGGGTACACCTAAGTTCCATACGCACCCCACCACTCATGTCAGGTATTATTTTTGTCTGCATCTCCACCCTATCTTTCACAAGACCTTCGTCCTTCTACCTAATTGGGGTTGATGCGGGACGGATCTCGCATTTAACCGACAATTAACATTCTAAGTATTTGTTCATAAACCATTGATGCAATATAAAATACTCCCTCTGTTCCTTAATTCTTACACCATTTTGACTTTTTGCACTATTTACATAATTCACTTTAACCCTATTTTATTTCTTGTATATGAAACAAATGTTAGTATTTAAATTATAACTTGATAATACGATTTCAAAATATATATTTTCATCTTAATATATATTTTCGAAATATTAATATTTTTATAAGTTTTATAATATAAGTTAAAAGATATGGGTGGTCAAAGTTGTGCATTGACAAGCGTATTTAGTCAAAACGGTGCGAGTATTAAGAGACGGTGGGAGTACTTTTTAACGTGAAACCAGTACATTATTAAACCCAAATATACATTTCGTATACGGAGTAATAGCTTTGGTTGTTTGATATTTAAAGTAAGGGAGAATATAATAAAGTGAAAAGAAGAGGAATAGTTGGGATATGGTTATTGTCACTTAAAGTATGAAATTGTTTTGACATTGTCCACTTGTCCTTCTTGAGGCGTTACGTATTACTATAATCTTAGCAATTCGATTCAATAACACCTTAAATAACATTCCTACAACTGTAATCTTTCACATTCACCACTATGATTGGTATGGTATATACGTATATGTATAAAACATTGGTTTAAGATTTCAGAATGCAAAATTTTAAGCTTTAACCAAAATATATATAAGCTGAAAATATTAGACCAACGAAGTCTTAGATTAATGATAAGATTACATAAGTCACAACTTTAAATCCCAAAATAAGTAAATTATTAGCTCAAATGTGAACTTAACAGGTTATGGTTAAGTTTTGTTGTTCTTCTCCATTCAGAAAGCAAATGATTAAATGAGCAGATAAATTCAGAATATAGCCTAAAATATCCCATCAACCCTGAATTAGTTCAAATGTGATTAAAAAACATACACCAATTCTTTCAATAAATTTTTGAAAAAATATATATCTTTCCCTCTAAAACAAAGTTATTTGTATATTATAAGTTTTTGTAAAACCGTTTATTTAACTCTCACATCATATATTTTCACACAGTCATTGTCAACCATTTCCTACCAACTTTTTAGAGAACGGTATGACGGTTACGTAAGGTTAAGACTGTGAGAGCACTCTAATAATTTTAAAAAATGACTTGCTTGAAAAGATTAAAATATACAAGCACGTTGCACGTAGTCAACCGATAATAAAGAAATTACGTAACCAGCTATCAAAATAGAAAAAGTGGAATAACGAATATTGTATATAAAATAAAATATCATTGGAGCTAGAATGTATAATAGTCACCAATAAAAAACTTTAGCTTAAAAGCATTATAACTAGAAATTGATGTGGCATATTTAACTACACCACCTTGTAACTACCAGGTAGTTGACCAATTATTCTAAGACGCTAAGAGCAACTCTAATGATTAATTAGCAACCAAAATGGGCTAAAATCTACCACAACAAAAGATATAATGTTTATAGGCTATAAGTTTGTCATCGATGGGTCTCTATAATATTTTATTTATTATAATTTTTATTTATTGTACTTTGTTTCAACTTGTCTTAAGCTACATGCTCACAGACCTACAATATTTTGATTGTATCTTAAGTATTTATGTACCAACGATTTGCTACCAACTCGTATATTTTATTTGTTCCGAGCAGGTCATTTTTAAGATTGGAGTTGAACTTCTTCTATCCTTTTATTATTTTCTTTAAATCAAAATAATATACTCCCTCCGTTCTAAATATTAATCCCCTTTTGATTTTTTAGTCCGTTTCAACTCAATATGGTACATTAAATAAATATAAAAAGTTTGACATTGATAACCTAAACATGGAGACAAATAAAACAAGATCTCACGTAAATAGTTTTGAAATACGTATTGGAAAAAAGTTGGAAGATTTCTTCCATTGTAAAATAGTGTCAAGATTTCAAAAAGGACTAATAATCAAGAACAGGGTACTGAGTATAATAGAAATAATTATAAAACCAAATGAATTTCAGGAAAACGGAATTAAATTTTGAAAGAAAGAAACGAATTATTATCGGCATATCAAAACCACATCTCCAGCAGTTTCTTGATTGGATGTTTAGAGATGAATCAAGAAAGAAAACGATTACTTGTAAATTCATCTAATTTTTTACTCCATATCTATTCTATAAAAGAACAGCTAAGGTTAAAATGGTAATCATGCTTTTCGTGTCCCCTAATAAAAAGACAAAACTACCCCTCTGCTTACATTACATATATGTAATTTGATAATTTATATTTTAAAAATTGATTTTATGGTTTTAAAACTGATAATTATTTTTGTTACTTAGATGTTTAAACGGCAATTTTTGGTGTCAATCGATCACATTCAATCAGGCAAGAATCTGTTATTCTGAAATTTTCTAATACAGAATCTGTCAAAAAAGTCAAAATAAAGAGCAAATAAGGAAAGTCACGCATATACACAGCCAAGAAAATCATGCATAAACCCACAACCAAGAAAATCACGCATATACCCAACCAAAAATCACGCATAAACCCAACCAAGAGATCTTATTACAAATTATCACAATTGCAAAAATTAAATCATATTGACATTCGACTGAATTAAATCAAAATCAGTCTACACCCAGGAAACTAAAACCGAAGAATCCCAGAAAAAATTCCATCACCATTCCTCTTCAAGTTGCGCCAATACACGTAAGTAATATCTTCTTCTACTTCCTGCAAGCAAATAAAAACAGAAATTAAACAATTTTATTTTAATAATCATTTGTGAATTTCTATGCATAAGCATAATGTTCTTTTTTTAAGATTGCTGTTGCTGTGTAGATTGAATCTGTCTAACTAAAAACACTTCGTTTATTTTTATGCAGATTTCAAAAATATAAGGTATGTAATATGCATTCTTTTATTGATTAAGTAATTAATTTATATTTTAATTCTTTCTTTAATTAATAATCTCTTATTGATTCTAATCTCCAATTGCAGATTTCAAAATATAAGGTATGTTTATAGGATTTGGGGAGTGTAATAGCTTTTGAAAAGACATAGCATAAATTTGTGTTATTGGAATTATAAATGAAAAACACATGACTTGCATCGGTTTTATGCAGATTTTAGTTGGTTTTAAGTTCATAACAAAATATAAGATCAACAACATACGGTTATGTGCCCCATCAATCTCTTAAACAAAAAGAAGAGTAATATGTATGATTTTAGTTATTTTAAT